>NC_091127.1:25645390-25822890 GCF_040183065.1 Periplaneta americana | reverse complement strand
TTGATTTGAAGTAACATCTCTGGAAGGATCGCGCACGCTAGTCTTCGCGGAGGATCATGACTAGAGAGCGGAATTTTAGGCCCGAAAAGTGGAATTTTAGGCGTCTAAAATAGGCTCTTAAACTCCTTCATTTAAGTTCTATAAAATAAAAAATAGGCTTTTTTGGTTAATGAATGACACTAATACAGGGACATCACTTTATTTTTACTAACATTTTTAACATTAACCTGGCTATACTCGGAAACACTGTTCCCCCCTTCCATTACAGGAGTTTGGAGTTGCTAGTGCAATATGTAAACAAATCATTTTAATAGCTATAGGAGGAGAGAAAAGTAGTGTATCCATTTATGTTACAGGGAAATATAGTATTACGATTTTCAGTTTGGTCATTACTTTACAGTATTTTATGAAAAAACAGTAGAATAGTAACAATTTTTTTCACAAACTCAAGTCTCCAGGCGGTTATATATATTATGTAATGTCTACTTTATTCAGCATATTACTAACCTAATTTATTCCTGAGAATTTTGTGAGCACTTCCGTAAGAAACCCCAATTTCTACAGTTAACTTATTGACCGACTTATTACGACCTCGCTGCATCCTTTCTTTAGCATATTCTACAGCATCTTCTGTCACCTTTGTTGGCCATCTTACACTTTTTTTCCTTTCTGTACACTCTGTTCCTCTAAATTTATCTGCCACATTAATTACATTTCTACGAAAATATTCCGTAATGATATAATCAGGAAATTGTGAAAAAAAAAGAAGAAAAACTGTTGTTCACATTCGGTTACATTGTAATTCCAGTTTCCATCATCGTCTTTCATACCTACAAATAGTAAAACAAAACTCTTGTTTAAATAATGTTGTTAAGTACCGTACCATATTGTCGGGCACCGTACTTTCGGTAACTCTAATCTTCACTTGTGCTCAGTCCACACAGATAAATTCAGTTATGCTACACAACATACCTGTGTGAAAATAAACTTCAATAATATAAGCTCTTTCTTCTATAGAAAACAACATATTTCTGAAACATACTGTACTCTGTACTGTTTATTTCACTGCTGGCAACAGCGGCCATACGTTTGTGTGACTGACGCTAGGAAGGACATTAGTGAAAGGGGTGGGAGTCAAGTACATTCAGAAACGCAGGTACAATAAAAATTGAAGTATAAATAATATGATGTCCCTGTATAAGATTCAACATTTGATGACCTCCTTCAAAGAACGTTGTATGTCATATGATAAAGTATATGATATACAACGTTCTTTGAGGGCAGTCTTCATATATTGAATGCAAAAATTCTAGGATTAAAAGAAACTTCCACACATTTCACGAGGGTACACATGCATGCACAAAATGAAGACATTCTGTCTTTAAGTTAGTGTTTTTCATTCACCAATCACATTTCCATAGTTTGCTTCACAGTAGATGATCAGCACCTATTGTGGCTCTTGTGTCGCTCACTGCTGTACTTACAAATGGTGAGGAAAAAGGAAGGGGTTGTTATCTGTCTTGGAATGTAAGAGAATGCTTATTCGGGTACAATCCAGCGAGTTTGTGTTAAATTGCTGTCAGACAGGGGAAGATACAATAATAATAATAATAATAATAATAATAATAATAATAATAATAATAATACTTACTTACAAATGGCTTTTAAGGAACCCGGAGGTTCATTGCCACTCTAACATAAGCCCGCCTTCGGTCCCTATCCTGTGCAAGATTAATCCAGTCTCTACCATCATATCCCACCTCCCTCAAATCCATTTTAATATTATCCTCCCATCTACGTCTCGGTTTCCCCAAAGGTCTTTTTCCCTCCGGCCTCCCAACTAACACACTATATGTATTTTTGGATTCCCCCATACGTGCCCATCTCAAATGTCTGGATTTAATGTTCCTGATTATGTCAGTTGAAGAAAACAATGCTTGCAGTAATAATAATAATAATAATAATAATAATAATAATAATACTTACTTACAAATGGCTTTTAAGGAACCCGGAGGTTCATTGCCACTCTAACATAAGCCCGCCTTCGGTCCCTATCCTGTGCAAGATTAATCCAGTCTCTACCATCATATCCCACCTCCCTCAAATCCATTTAATATTATCCTCCCATCTACGTCTCGGTTTCCCCAAAGGTCTTTTTCCCTCCGGCCTCCCAACTAACACACTATATGTATTTTTGGATTCCCCCATACGTGCCCATCTCAAATGTCTGGATTTAATGTTCCTGATTATGTCAGTTGAAGAAAACAATGCTTGCAGTAATAATAATAATAATAATAATAATAATAATAATAATAATAATAATAATAATAATAATACTTACTTACAAATGGCTTTTAAGGAACCCGGAGGTTCATTGCCACTCTAACATAAGCCCGTCTTCGGTCCCTATCCTGTGCAAGATTAATCCAGTCTCTACCATCATATCCCACCTCCCTCAAATCCATTTAATATTATCCTCCAATCTACGTCTCGGTTTCCCCAAAGGTCTTTTTCCCTCCGGCCTCCCAACTAACACACTATATGTATTTTTGGATTCCCCCATACGTGCCCATCTCAAATGTCTGGATTTAATGTTCCTGATTATGTCAGTTGAAGAAAACAATGCTTGCAGTAATAATAATAATAATAATAATAATAATAATAATAATAATAATAATAATAATACTTACTTACAAATGGCTTTTAAGGAACCCGGAGGTTCATTGCCACTCTAACATAAGCCCGTCTTCGGTCCCTATCCTGTGCAAGATTAATCCAGTCTCTACCATCATATCCCACCTCCCTCAAATCCATTTAATATTATCCTCCAATCTACGTCTCGGTTTCCCCAAAGGTCTTTTTCCCTCCGGCCTCCCAACTAACACACTATATGTATTTTTGGATTCCCCCATACGTGCCCATCTCAAATGTCTGGATTTAATGTTCCTGATTATGTCAGTTGAAGAAAACAATGCTTGCAGTAATAATAATAATAATAATAATAATAATAATAATAATAATAATAATAATAATACTTACTTACAAATGGCTTTTAAGGAACCCGGAGGTTCATTGCCACTCTAACATAAGCCCGCCTTCGGTCCCTATCCTGTGCAAGATTAATCCAGTCTCTACCATCATATCCCACCTCCCTCAAATCCATTTAATATTATCCTCCCATCTACGTCTCGGTTTCCCCAAAGGTCTTTTTCCCTCCGGCCTCCCAACTAACACACTATATGTATTTTTGGATTCCCCCATACGTGCCCATCTCAAATGTCTGGATTTAATGTTCCTGATTATGTCAGTTGAAGAAAACAATGCTTGCAGTAATAATAATAATAATAATAATAATAATAATAATAATAATACTTACTTACAAATGGCTTTTAAGGAACCCGGAGGTTCATTGCCACTCTAACATAAGCCCGCCTTCGGTCCCTATCCTGTGCAAGATTAATCCAGTCTCTACCATCATATCCCACCTCCCTCAAATCCATTTAATATTACCCTCCCATCTACGTCTCGGTTTCCCCAAAGGTCTTTTTCCCTCCGGCCTCCCAACTAACACACTATATGTATTTTTGGATTCCCCCATACGTGCCCATCTCAAATGTCTGGATTTAATGTTCCTGATTATGTCAGTTGAAGAAAACAATGCTTGCAGTAATAATAACAATAATAATAATAATAATAATAATAATAATACTTACTTACAAATGGCTTTTAAGGAACCCGGAGGTTCATTGCCACTCTAACATAAGCCCGCCTTCGGTCCCTATCCTGTGCAAGATTAATCCAGTCTCTACCATCATATCCCACCTCCCTCAAATCCATTTAATATTATCCTCCCATCTACGTCTCGGTTTCCCCAAAGGTCTTTTGCCCTCCGGCCTCCCAACTAACACACTATATGTATTTTTGGATTCCCCCATACGTGCCCATCTCAAATGTCTGGATTTAATGTTCCTGATTATGTCAGTTGAAGAAAACAATGCTTGCAGTAATAATAATAATAATAATAATAATAATAATAATAATAATAATAATAATAATAATAATAATAATACTTACTTACAAATGGCTTTTAAGGAACCCGGAGGTTCATTGCCACTCTAACATAAGCCCGCCTTCGGTCCCTATCCTGTGCAAGATTAATCCAGTCTCTACCATCATATCCCACCTCCCTCAAATCCATTTAATATTATCCTCCCATCTACGTCTCGGTTTCCCCAAAGGTCTTTTTCCCTCCGGCCTCCCAACTAACACACTATATGTATTTTTGGATTCCCCCATACGTGCCCATCTCAAATGTCTGGATTTAATGTTCCTGATTATGTCAGTTGAAGAAAACAATGCTTGCAGTAATAATAATAATAATAATAATAATAATAATAATAATAATAATAATAATAATAATAATAATACTTACTTACAAATGGCTTTTAAGGAACCCGGAGGTTCATTGCCACTCTAACATAAGCCCGCCTTCGGTCCCTATCCTGTGCAAGATTAATCCAGTCTCTACCATCATATCCCACCTCCCTCAAATCCATTTAATATTATCCTCCCATCTACGTCTCGGTTTCCCCAAAGGTCTTTTTCCCTCCGGCCTCCCAACTAACACACTATATGTATTTTTGGATTCCCCCATACGTGCCCATCTCAAATGTCTGGATTTAATGTTCCTGATTATGTCAGTTGAAGAAAACAATGCTTGCAGTAATAATAATAATAATAATAATAATAATAATAATAATAATAATAATAATAATAATAATAATAATAATAATAATACTTACTTACAAATGGCTTTTAAGGAACCCGGAGGTTCATTGCCACTCTAACATAAGCCCGTCTTCGGTCCCTATCCTGTGCAAGATTAATCCAGTCTCTACCATCATATCCCACCTCCCTCAAATCCATTTAATATTATCCTCCCATCTACGTCTCGGTTTCCCCAAAGGTCTTTTTCCCTCCGGCCTCCCAACTAACACACTATATGTATTTTTGGATTCCCCCATACGTGCCCATCTCAAATGTCTGGATTTAATGTTCCTGATTATGTCAGTTGAAGAAAACAATGCATGCAGTAATAATAATAATAATAATAATAATACCTGGTATGCCTTTATAGTGCCCTGTAATGTCCCTTCTATATACTACTACTAATTGAATCATTGTCCCGCGCCGTGGCGTCGCGGTCTAAGGCATCCTGCCTAGGACTAGCGTTACGGAATGCGCGCTGGTTCGAGTCTTCATGGGGGAAGAAATTTTCTCATGAAATTTCGGCCAGTGTCTGGGACCGGTGCCCACCCAGCATCGTGATGCACTTGGGGAGCTACGATAGGTAGCGAAATCCTGTTGCGAATACCAGCTATAACGGCTGGGGGGATCATCGTGCTAACCACACGATACCTCCACTCTGGTTGGATGATCGTCCACCTCTGCTTCGACATGTGGGCGTGAGGCCAGCAGCCGGCTGGTCGGTCTAGGCCCTTCACGGGCTGTAGCGCCACGGATTCGGAATTGAACCGTTGAGCAAAGCAACATAGTACATTTTCTCCGACAGAACAGCGAATAAATTCCACTCCCCAGTCTGTACGAAACCTTCTGTTCCTGCTAGAGACAGAGGGTTTGTAGAGCGACATGGTACCGACACTGCTTACCTTCAGTACGTGAGCGAGACAGAGAGCAATGTACAGGAAACTCCCCTTACTGGTATGAATGTCTTTGATTACACGATGTAATCACGATACCCAGTTTGATCACCACTGATGTAAGCCTACATTCTTCATTAGAGTGTAAATAGTAAAAATAGCGTATTCTAGCGTACATAGTGTAAAGGAACGTTATTGTGGAAATTAAAAGAAGTAAAAATAGGTGACTTTGTGTAATATGTTCTGCTTTCGTCTTGGAATGAATGATTTAAATTTTACTGAATTAAACAAAAAAAAGTAAAACTCGAATTACTGATATTTGTGTAGCCAAAGGCTTTCCTCTGCCTTATCTGTGCTTTCAGTCGATTGGTATGCATAAAGCTATCGGCTTCCGTCTCGTAGCAACCACATCAGAAGCCGGTCAGTTCGCAGTTGCCATAACAATACACAAACTATGTCTGCTGGAGGCAAGTTTACCTTCACGCCATCGAGCGTGCTGATAGCGCTGTGCAGGAGGCCCTGAATTGGAGCGTTAATCATGCATTTCCTCGGCATTTATAGTGGAATTTAAGGATTAGTAAGGCTTAAAATTGAAGGAAAACGGATTAAAAGAGCAAGTGTGCTAAACAGAAATTGTTTCAGCATCATTCTTTCTTCACTAACTCTTTCCAACAAAACTTAACTTCTTATTCTGTCTGTCCACTTCAAGCGCTCCATTCTTCTACATATCCACATTTCAAATGCTTCTAGTTGCTTCTCTTCACATCGTCGTGAAGTCCGTATTCCTGCCTCATAAAATGCCACAATCCACACAAAGCATTTCACTAGTCTCTCCCTTAGTTATTTTTCCAGAGGTCCACAGAAGATGGTCCTTCTTATATTAAAAGCTCCCTTTGCCATTGCTAACCTCTTTTTGACTTCCTGACTGCCTTTCCAGATCTGTGTTACTAGGGACATCATTTTATTTTTACTAACATTTCTAATATTAACCTGGCTATACCTTTGGATTAACGGCTGAGAACCTTCTACGACTGGAGTTCGATGATACTAGCGTAAAATACAAACAAATCACTTTACTAGGTATAGGAGGGAAGAAAAGTAGTTCATCCATTTACGTAAACTAGGAAATATCGTGATTTTGGGTTTGATAATTTTCATTAGGTTTTTGTTTAATCAAAATACAGTACTGTATTAACAATAAGTGTTTTTATTCACGAACTGAGCTATCTATGTGGACGTAGTCATTATGCAGTGCACATTATACTGTCTACAGCATATTAGCGTACAATATAGAGAATGAAGTTAAATTGAAAAATAATCATAATATGGATATTTAAACATATTTTTTAAAATGGTGGCCGTTAATTTCGATACAGGCTTCAGTTCTTTTGTGCATATTATCGCACTATAGACTATTGCATCTAATTCCAATTACCAGTTTCGTTCTTCGTACTAGTAACTCATGTTGAAATAATTCTGTACCTACTCTATAAAAGAGTACCTTACATACTGTAAATTCAATCTTCACTTCTGCCCGTTTCGAAAAGATAAAATTACTCAGACATACTACAGTATCTACTGTCCGTCCAAATGGTTTTCTCGCAGGGTCGTAGAAAGGGAGGGAAATCACTTGACAGTTAATTACTTAACGAGGCCCTTTTATTTAAGTTACTTTAAACAGTTGTATAATATTACGTAGACGTCCAATTCCTAACAGAAATTAATGTTTTCAGAAAAGAGCTAAGGCAGTCCAGCAACTAGCCTTTACAGAGGGGCGAGCAGAAGTAGGTGGAGGAAACCGGGATGAGACGTAGGCAAACGGACGACAGTACCTGTACGAAAATATGATTCAATATTGAAAGCTCTTTCGTCGCTGGAAAACGCGAACATATTTCTGGAACGTACTATACTCACTAACTCAGTACTGTTTACTATGACCGTAAGGCGACTTTGACTTCATACGCGGCCTTGCTTCTGTGTGGAGGACGATTGGAAGTTTACTAGTAGATGGGGTGGGAGTGAAGTACATTCAAAAACTCTGGTACAATAAAAATTGAAGTAGAAATAAAATGATGTCCCTGTATACAAATTGTTCATACTGATCACGTCTACCACTCTATAAAGTTGAGTAACGAAGTCACTGAAACACCCTGCATTAGATTAGAACGATTTTTGAAACATGTGCATAATCTCAAAGTCCTCGTGGCTTTAAAGATAATTAAATACATGTTATTGCAAAGCAGGAATCCTACTGAAACGACAGCTGAACTTGATGGTTGTATACAAGGTGCTTTAAGCGGATTTCCGCTGCAACCCGTTCCCGTCCAGCCGGAAACGGTACATACATCATTGCGGGATAAAAGGCTGGATGAATTCAAGTCACGTTAAGTGCAGTCTTCAGTACTCTGTGTTTACGTTTGAGTTTGCATTGAGAATAAGTTCTTAAATCTAAATTAACGTTGACATGAAAGCTAGAGACTATGTATTTCAGTTACAGCGACCATTCATAATATGTCCACGTAGATGTAACCATAATGACGTAAATTTAGAGCTGTGTACCTCCAAGATGATTACGTTAGTGTGTATAATTCTATCACAAGACAGGAGTAACTTTGTAATGAAAGATCGAGAATCTAATCAAACCATGGGATAAACCTAGCGTATTTCTCGACGTATTCTCTTCCTCTAAATCATCGGTCCTCAGCACACTGCACCCTCGGGCTAGCGTCTCTTACCTATGGAGAAGACACGGTACTATGGTGCATTCGTAGCTGCTGGCGGGTATGCTCTCTACCTCTTCCTGCTGCACGACGAGGCACAAAACGTTGCTCCGCTTATCCTTTACCCATTTCAGAGAGTGATGGCGATCACTGTTCCAAATGTACGTACAAGAAACCGAACAACACTGCAAGAGTGCTTTCAGGATCAAAATTAGGACATAATTTCATGATATATTATGCAAATAAAACTTTAGCGTTTAGAATGTTTTATTTTCGCTGGCAGAGTTAAGGCCATAAGGCCTTCTCTTCCACTCAACCAGTCTTAATCAATACAATAGCGACATAAATATTTAAATTATACATATTTACAATAGTCTACACTAAAGATTCTCTAGCAATATTCTTCAGTTAAGTTTTAACGACTAGTAGATTTTTTATTTAATTTGAGATAAAACCTATACGAAAAAATAATAACTTTATTTATGAGATAAAGTAATTCAATTCAGTCTATATGCAATATCAAAAAAATTATAATTAAGTTGAGATAGCTATTTGGTTAAATTATGAAAATTAGTTTAATATAAGTTTACTAGAACTATGTTGGGGAGCAAAATATAAATCTAATATATATATATATATATATATATATATATATATAATTTGAACTGGTAATGGAAATTACGGGAAAACGGATGAACGGACTTTAATAAAAGATCCCTCATTTTGAAGCTTGGAACCCAAAGTATTTCAGAAAAATAGTAGTTTTCAGTGAAATGCCAATTTTCCTACATCATTTTCCTATTTTCCAAAATCCATCTTTCGTCAGTTTTGAGAACTAATTAATTGCATTTCAGAATAAAACAAAGCACACATTACAATAAACAATAGACTATTACACGAAGGCCATGACCTACAGGATTGCTGACATAGCAGATTCTTTCTTATCATAATGCCAATATGTCGATCTTCATTTGTGTAACTTTTTGGTAACTTATAAAAAATAATTTACAGGTCTGATTCTCTGGTCTTTAGTTTTCCGAGTATATATGTTACTGAAAACTACAAAACTTACGTAAGGTAACACTATTGTTATTAAAAATGAAATACTTTTGTAGTTATTAATCAAGTAGTGTGGGTCTTTTTCATATATTTAATGGGAATGTGATATAAATATTTATATGTCTAATTCTCTAATTTTCCTTGGTAGTAATTGAGTTATGCTTCCTATTTTAGCTGCATCTTTGAACTACATCAAAATTAATTTCATATTTCTTTGGTTTAATTGATTAGATTTGTGATCGCTGCCAAGCATATTTTGTTGTAGGGAAAATAGCATGCCATTTCACTTCTTGCTATCGTGATGAGTATGTTCATTTCCCGCAACCAGCAACGAATGAAACACTGAAGCTGCTAACGATTTACGGTGGACAATTTTATTTAGGGCGCATATAAGATTCTACAGCTCTGACATATCATTCGCCTCATTTTCCGCATCTCTCAATATATTCCTCACAACAGCCTATATTACAGAAAATATACGGGATAACATTCATTGTTACACAAATTAATCCAGCAGTATTTGGTAGATTAGTATTATCTGGAGGAAGAAAAGACCAAAAGGTATTACTTACTTATAAAATAAGAGGCCTACAAGATTTTGTAGTCTCTTGATCACCTCATTAAGACCTCTTAGTGGGGGAAAAGTGATTCTGCCCTCTACATTTCAGGGTAGTTCACGAAACATGCAGCAGCTACATATACCAAGATGCTAAGTCTTTTGTTGAAAGCATGACAAACCTTACATTTTCTTAACTTTCAGCTACAATCCGCAATGACCTGAAATCTCTACTGCATTACTCCCACATGAAAAACTCGCTGATCGTCCTGACATTGTTACTTGCGATTTGGCATTGAAATTCAAGAACTGAAGACGGATAAGTTCAAGGAAAAGTATTTGGCATAAAAACATTCAGAGGGGGTATGTTTCACTATTATAGAAGCAAATGTCTTTCAAAATGTCTGGTATTCTTCATTTGAAAATAAATCTGAACAATTTATTTGAACTTCATATAGACTTAGTTTGCAGCATTTGCTGCACAAGCCACTAGTATTTATACAATGGAAATAATATTAATGTAATGAGATTTTGCCATTAGATATTTTGTATTCTATTTAGAGAAATGAATTGTAGAATGGACAGATGTTAGTTTCATTGTAACAAATATTAATCAGTAATTAATCTGTTAAGCAAGAATTTATGTAATTTTGACCTAAATGAAGTTACTGTCCAACAACCCCTCATACACAATGGACTCCACATTATCGATTCTCTCAATCTACAATATCATTCGGGATTGAACGATTCAGTGTTCTCATTTCAGTGATCAAAGTTTTTCTGATGCTCCTATTTTCGTCAGACTATTACGATTTGGTTTAAGTTTACATATGTTGAAGATTTATTTTTCAGTCGTTGACTTTACTATTTTGTATAATGTTATTAGGTGTTAACCTTTACATAATAAATTATATGACGTATGAACGTTTTCGTTGAGCCTGTCAACATCATCAGATACAAACTGTCATTTTACAATATCATTATTCTCAGTATTATCTACACAATCTACAAATACATTTAATGTTTTTATCACATGAGGATGAAATTTATTAAAAGTATATGAATTAGCTTTCTAATGTTCAATGTTGTTTGAAGAAACGTTTCGATTATCCAACTAAATTAATTTATTCTGAATTTAATGTATTTAATATTGAACAAATTTATAAGTATACGCTGTTAAAATTTTATCATAAAAATCGTAATAAGTTTGTATTACAGACACACAATTATGACACAAGACGAAATATTAATTCAACATTAGTAGAACCTAAATGTCTCACATCTGCTGGTCTAAAGCATAGCATAAATTTTGGCCCTCGGTTGTACAATGCTTTAACTAAATTACACCCAGAACTTCTAACATGTAACCTACTAACATATAAGAAGAAAATTAGAAACGTGTTAATATCTTCAATTTGATTAAATAAATTTATAGCCTATGTGTATGAATTAATCAACCTATATTATATTTGTATTCTATAATTTTGAAATGTATATTAGTCCTACTTTTCACGTGCGATATTATTCTTCTCTAGTGTTAATATTATGTTATATAATTCCATTGCCGCTGTAATTATATTTTAGTTCCCATTTTATTTTACTTATTTATTATTATTATTATTATTATTATTATTATTATTATTATTATTATTATTATTTATTTTAATATTATATCTGAACTGCGACCGAGCACGAGCGCTGCTCATTCGGTCTCAAAGTTTGTTAATACTACTGTATCTTCTTTTTATATTGCTTGTATTATTTTATTTGTATTTCTCTTTGTTTGTTTTGTAATTATATTTCTTTATTCTGTATATTTGAATTTAAATAAATAAATAAATAAAAAAAGATACCCCAAATGTCAACATTTAAAATATACTTATACTATTTTTGCAAGTCATCACATGAGAACAATATTATAAACGATATAGTGATATAAGCTAAAAGTGAGATTAAAATATAAAATAAAAGATGAGCTAACTCTCTTCCATGTTATGCTATGCATGTGAGGATTTGCAAATTACAATGTTTTGTTACAAATTATTCATATTTCCATATTATAGTATATGATTCCTAGCCTGTCTTGACTGCCCATGCTTTGCAAGTCTTGGTGTTGTTCTTTCCGCTAATGTATTGGGTTTAATTGCTTATAGTTAATTAGATGGTGGACGTTTTTCTGTTGTTGCTCGTGTTACGTTGCTGTAGGGGTGTTTTCTGTGGATGTTGGTCGTGTACTGTTGCATAGTGTAAGTTTACATAGTTAACTTACACTGCATTCTATAATGTGTGACATGAGAAATGTGGGCTCATCTCTCCTAGTCCGTCCACACCTGTGGAGTAACGGTTAGCGTGTCTAGCCGCGAAACCAGGTGGCCCGGGTTCGATTCCCGGTCGGGGCAAGTTACTTGGTTGAGGTTTTTTCCGGGGTTTTCCCTCAACCCAATATGAGCAAATGCTGGGTAACTTTCGGTGTTGGACTCCGGGCTCATTTCACCGGCATTATCACCTTCATCTCATCCAGACGCTAAATAACCTGAGATGTTGATAAAGCGTCGTAAAATAACCTACTGAAATAAAAATCTCCTAGTCCCGAGGTAGAAATTTTACATGAAAATTTCTGACACCGCCGGGGATCGGACGCGGGCCTGCTAGTCTGGAGGCAGACACGCTATCGCAGAGCTAACCCGGTGGACGAGAAGAAAATTATTATACAGAGATAAAATTTATTCCCGTATTTTAATACACATATTAAAATTAACTTGCATATATTGGCGAACAAAACTGGGTGAAACTTGTACTTCAGAATAGAAAACAGAACGTAAATAGAAGCAAAAAAATAAGAGGGGTGGCTTATTCACATTGAATGACATCGCTGAGTCTGACAGATATGTTCCTAAGATGTCGGATTGGAAATCCGCCTCATGTGCAGTATAGATTCTTGAAATCAATAAACTATTAGAGAGGGAATTTGCAGGTGGAGGACAGACGGAAGCGCGTAGAGTTCGATCTGAATTCATGTAGCAATAATATTCTTTACTTAACGTACGAACTTGGTGAGATGATATGATGGTCATCAGGATGACGCTAGAAATTCAAGTAGGCCTACTCGATTACAGCCCGCCTGCTTCATTCGTTGTAAATCTCCCAGTCGAGTCTGGTATGTCGTGAAGAAATGTCTTGTGACTGAGGTAGGGCTGCATCAGTCAGTTGTTTAAGGTTGAATCACAGTATAGAGAACACAATCAACCCTCCCAAGTACTAACATTGTAACTCAGTTTTTTTTATGGTTTTGAGTTGTCCTAGTTAATATGGACTTAAATTGTTTCTTTTTCTCCCAGTACTATCATTGTAGCTCTAAACCTCCCCAATTGTATGTAATAGTAATTATACGTTACAAGAGCGGTATGTTGACGTTTTCATGTTCGAGGAAAAGATTGAAAAAGCGAAACGTAGTTGAGCTTTTTTAATTTCCGAGAACATGAAAACAAACATACCGCTCGTGTATCGTACATTATTTTGTGCGAAGATCGTTTATTACATACCTGAAAGACGAATTTCTAATTAGTTGCAATGAAATCTTCATGTTGGTTTCTGTTTAATGACGCCAACTTCGGAAAGCCAAAATATCTTTCTTCAACATTGTTGCTATAAAATGTTTTCTGTGTTTACTATACTCCAGCAGGCCGTGATATACGTCTGTCTTTTTTTCCCCCCAGTCTATAAATGCGAACTTAAAACAAACGGTAAGGTTATGTAATGATTTATTTTTCATTTTAATATTTTAACAATATTATTTATATAACATATTGCAGTAATAACATCGGCATCTGGAATCTTGTTGATTTTTTCACGGCTTCCTTAATGTTACTTGTATCAGGAATGCAATAAGTTTCGTGGAGTAGTAGACTTTACTTAATTTTTGCAAATATTTAAAAACAATAATTAACATTGCAATTTAGGTGAAATTGCAGTGGTAAGTTTCCAATTTATAATTATTACTATGTTAAACGTCTCTAAAAATAATATATTAAAAGCCTAAAGCAGTGAAATGAATGTCGCGCTTAAGCGGTAAGAAGAGGGAAATTGTTATGTGTGTTACGTTGGGAATACTGAATGTGGTATTTCACACTTACCGCGTATTGGTTCTGTGAGGCAAATAGGCACGATCTCGCACAAAATATTATTGTTACTCTACGTATCTATATACACTAATTTACACGATCATTTTAAAACGTCATTTTCATCTCCTGAAAAATGTAAGAAAGTGAGTTACAATGTTAATATTTGGGAGGGTCGAATGTTTTCTATACTGTGGTTGAACATGAAGGGGAAAAGATGGTAATGATGGGTATAGAAGATGAGAATGAATGTGAGTATAAAGAAAATGAAAATAGTGGGAAAAGGGTCTGATTCAAATCCTGGTTGCGGCATGTGAGGTTTTTCCTGAGATTTTCCCTCGACGCTGTATCTTGGATTCATTTTTCTAAATTTATCTTATTTATTTATTTATTTATCATAATTTATATATAAATTTATATAATAATACAGAACAAAACATACAATGCAGAATGATACATCAGACTACAGAATATAATTATAACAGATATAGAAATAAAATAATACAATCAATATAAAAAGAGGATAGAATAATATTAACAAAACTTGAGGACCGAATGAGCAGCGCTCGTGTTCGGTAGCAGTTCAGATATATTTTTAATGTAAGAGGAATACAGAAAATAAAATAAAGTAAGAACTATAATTAAAATTACAGCTACAGTCAAATTATATAATATATTAATATAAGAGAAATATTGGAAATATAATAAAATAGAAACTAAAATTAAATTTTCGCTGTCATTATCACTTTCATTTCACTCAGACGCTAGACAACTCTTGCAGTTTATAAAGTGTCGTAAAATAAACAAATTAAAAATTAGTGGAATAGGAGACGAAAAAGATGATGATGAAGATGAAAAGAAAGAGGAAGATGAAAAGAGCAAGAAGGGTTACAAGGATGCGAAGGGTGAAAAGGACGAGGAGGTCTAAAAAGGCGAGAAGGGTGAAAAGGGTGAGGAGGACGATAAGGGTGAAAAGGGCGAGGAGAACGAAAAGGACGATAAGGGTGAAAAGGGCGAGGAGGTCTAAAAAGGCGAGAAGGGTGAAAAGGGCGAGGAGGTTTAACAAGGTGAGAAGGGTGAAAAGGGCGAGGAGGTTTAACAAGGTGAGAAGGGTGAAAAGGGCGAGGAGGACGAAAAAGGCGAGAAGGGTGAAAAGGGCGAGGAGGACGAAAAGGACGCTAAGGGTGAAAAGGGCGAGGAGGTCTAAAAAGGCGAGAAGGGTGAAAAGGGCGAGGAGGACGAAAAAGGTGAGAAGGGTGAAAAGGGCGAGGAGGTTTAACAAGGTGAGAAGGGTGGAAAGGGCGAGGAGGACGAAAAAGGCGAGAAGGGTGAAAAGGGCGAGGAGGACGAAAAGGACGATAAGGGTGAAAAGAACGAGGGAGACAAAAAGGGCGAGAAGGGTGAAAAGGGCGAGGAGGAGAAAAGGGTGAGAAGGCTGAAAAGGGCGAGGGGAAAAAAAGGGCAAGAAGGATGAAAAGGGCAAGGAGGACAAAAAGGGCAAGAAGGGTGAAAAGGGCGAGGATGACGAAAAGGGCCAGGTAGATGACAAGACTATGAGAAAGATAATGATGAAGATAACGAATATATTGAAGATGATGGTGATGAACTGATGAACATTAAATTGACAAAAAAGATGATTTTATGATGATGGTTACGAGTTGTCGATGTTCATGATTATGATGACAAAGCTGAGGATTATATTGTTGAAGATATAAATCCAGATATGAATGTTTTGAGGAATCGAGTAACTTGTAGGCCTATAATGATGTTGAAGACTATTATTATTATTATTATTATTATTATTATTATTATTATTATTATTATTATATGGCAATGGAAAGAATGGAAGTATAATGGTCACGTGATGTTACGACAATTAAAGATGATGATGATGATGATGATGATGATGATGATGATGATGATGATGATGATGGTAAGAAGACTTTGAAGATGGTTATGAAGATGGAGAATAAAAAATGGGGAAGAAGAAAAGATGGTGGTAGTGCTGACAACGATGATGACGATTCGAGCTTCAGATGTTTCTCGATGCAGAGTAGCATGAACGGATGTGGATTTGAATTATTCATGACTCGGACTGCTTGACAGCTCTCCTTTAAGATCGTTCCATTCATGTCAAAGTTAGCTTCAAGCCTTGGAAAGTATTCGATTGACAAGTACGTCAATCACCTTATCTTCATGATGTGAGAACACTGCTCGAGACAACGTAACAAAACAAAACACTGGACAAACCCAATCTCCTACTACGAAAACTAATCTTAGCTTACTTAATCGGGATTCACATTTTATATAACATACAACCAAAAACAGCATAAACAACTTAACAAAAAGGAAGTTAAAATATTTTTTTCTAACTAGATACGGAATACATTTGGGCAGAAAACTGTGAAACAATTTCTGAGTTAAGGGCCTTTAAAATAAATCAAAATTTTAAAAAGTGGTAAGTCTTCCCCATTGTTATTTCAAAGACACTGCAATTATTTCTTTAAAATTTGTCATAGTTTTGTATAGCGTTGTAGGGTATTCAGTATGACTCTTTTATTGTTCTGCAGAGGAGAAATTTTTAGCATCCCTACATTCTGTTGCATTATTACCGACACATTGGGCCTCATTATCGAAATTACAAGGCGTCGGAACAATCGATTCTGCCGTGTAATTCCTCCGTAATGCTAAAGACAAGGCAAGTAGTGTTACATTCACACCATGGACGGTGAATGTAATTTAGCTTTAAAAAATGTGACAGCGGATTCGTGGGATATTAAAAAAATATGACAGAGGATTCGTGAGATTAAAAAAAAAGTGCGTGAAGACCTTTTCATTAAGTTTGACCTCAAAAATGTTTAAGTTCATAGTTGTCTTTATGTATGAACAAACCTCTACTTAAGGGAGTAGTCTGGTGAAATTGGACGACAAAATGAAAATTGTTTTTCTTTCAGAAAATAAGATTAATTTATGTTTTACAAGTTTTAAAGACCCGTGGAAATAATTTTGAATCGCTTTCCATTGAGGATGTAACGAAGATTCTGCAGTTATAAGGCCTGATGGCCTTATCTCTACCAGGTTAAATAAATAAATAAATAAATGAGTAAATAAATAAATAAATGAGTAAATAAATAAATAAATGAGTAAATAAATAAATAAATGAGTAAATAAATAAATGAGTAAATAAATAAATAAATGAAACAAATAAATAAATGTACAATATTAACCTTTCCGCTCGAATGAATCCATTTGGAATCACTAAAATTTCTGTAATCTCTGACTCGTATTGTTTGCCTGATGATTCCATTATTTTGGTTTCCTCAGAATTAGTTCCGTTCTTTACCGATAGAGTGCAGCATCCACCAGTTCCTTGGCCATCTGTTATTAGGAAGAGAATTGCTTTGTTGTTTTTTTGTTTCTACATGGTGTGTCTATGAAATAAAATTCAGGTCAGAAAGGATTAACTCGTGCATATCAGAAAATTTCGTTGTTACTTCGTTTTTTGTCAAGCTATAAATAAACTATTAAAATTAATTTTCAAATTACAAGTGCAATTATTTATTAGCCTCAGTCTTGAAAAGCTGCCGAGTTTAAACTTCGTTTCAATTAAGAAGGAAAGAAAGTAAGAAGTGAAAAAAGATAAGCTGTGTTTTAATTTAACAATCCTGTTATTTTGGAACAGATCGTCGGTGTACAAGGAAAAAACAAGTCAAAAAATATTATTTCTAAGAAAAATGCTTATATAATGTACAGTAGTGGCGAAAAAAACCCGAATCGACCCTCGTAGATGATTTCAGAGCCTTGTTCACTCCAGAGCACGATAGGCTGGTAACCAAGACTTTCGTGTTTCGAATCCTGCCTGGGAAGGAAACTTTTTTTTTGTTCCTTATTCAAATTTATTCTCAATACTTTTCGATTGCAGCGATATTTTATTACTTAATTAATTTATTATTTCCAGAACATGAATTTTACCAGCAATCGAAATGTATTGGGAATACATTTGAATAAGGAAAAAAAAAAAAAAAAAAAAAAATTCCTTCCAAGGCAGGATTCCAACCACGAAAATCTTGGTTACCAGTCTATTGTGCTCTGGGTGAATATGGCTCTGAAATCAGCTACAAGGATCGGTCCGGTTTTTTTGCCACTACTGTACATAGGCTAATGTATAGGCCTATGTATAAGCTTAGAAAAGAACATTTAAATAGAGATAAAGAGAAACAACTGACTAAAATAATGTTTTGAGTTTTGTCAAAAAAGTTCAAACATCTTTTTCTCAGAAATAGCCTACTGTTTTTGGTTTAATGTGTTTTACTTTAAACCGGGTGTGGGAGAAAGGAGAGAATAACAGGAGGAGTGTATGGCGTAATGTGAAAATGCGTTTGATATCGAGAGGCAAGAGATTGAGCTCCAATGTTCGGAAAAGTCATCACTACATCTACAATCAGATCTCATGCTTAACTGGGGGAGGTGTGACTACATAAACTCTTGTAACAAAGACAGCAGAGCAGGTTTAGAGTGGCTAAGATTGGGGGCATGGAAGGATAATAAAATTGCCAACGAAGAAGGTGAGCGTCTTTGTCCGCTTTGCAAAGAAAAGGACTCCTATAAACATATTTTATTACAGTGCGTCCAAATGGAACATGTACGGAGAAAATATCTACCACCCTCGATGCTAAGTCAGAATAGGAGTTCACTTGCATGTCTTGACCTCATGGGGAATAGAGAATGCGAACAAAAGACTGGGTTGTTCTTCTTGAAGGCGAGAAAGATTAGAACTGCAGCTGTTGAAGTTAGTGACACGAACTGAGGGAGGGATAATAGTATCCACCCAACTGTAGACTTTTATGTCTTTTAGGTTAGGATATATTATATAATGTGTTTTATTGTGCCATTTCCATTTTAATATGTGTGTTCTTTTAGAGAGTAGTTGGATGTAATCATAGGTGGGGGGGGAACCTACAAAGGAGGACTTGTTTTGGGTACAAAGCACGTGCGATCAGAAGACCCGTGCATTGGATTTTAGGGAAAATTATGATAATATAAAATCTGTATGTATAATATTACTCAATAAATCTATCTCTTTACTTTAAACCGACGTGATTTTCGTTTATTTCGTGCCGCAGCTCTGTGATATGGACCGCTGATATTGAATTTACTTCCGGATGCTATAAACTTTTTCGTTACATAAAAATTCACCCCCTTTAGTAGAGTTCAGTTCACTAAACTTGCCATGGTAGAAACAGGGTCACCAAAGAAACATGGATACACTTCCTGCTGTAAAAGTCCAGACTTCTGGAATTTTAACATAATGATGTCATCCACTGAGGCCTGGAGCTGGCGCCTGTTTTCCCAGAAGCCTGGAATTGCGTTCTGCACGACACGCCCCTGAAGGCTTATGGTACAAGTCTCCTGCAAATTGAGTTATTTATGCCAGGAATGATTTCGGCTTGCTAGCTGATGAAATTAGGTTAAATTCTGTGTCCGTGTGTTGTAACTCTGTTTGCGTCTGCGATTTTCCTCTCGAAATAAGGCCTCTGGGGCGGGAGTAAAAGCGAGAGTTTACAAACATTAGCCACGAGGGAGAGAGAATTATATTCACACTTCGTTCTTGTAGTATCACAGTTTCTAAATAAAGATAAATAACATAACTATTAGACAATTACACAATAAATAGTGACATTTTTAAAATAATAACTGTCAAGTGAAATAAAACTAACTGTGGAATGGATAGAATATGTATAAATAAGAGTGGAATTTTTTGTTGTGTATTTTGTTGAATTGACGTTTTCATATTTGAAAGCTAAACGCCATATTATTTATTTGCTTATAAGGGTTTGTAGTTTATGTATAAAATTAGTCCTAGTAGGTTATTTAACGACGCTGTATCAACTGCTCGATTATTTAATGTTGATGGGATTTGCAATATCGAGATGGTAATTGTAGAGATTAGGCGAAGAGTTCCCCATGAGGTTTTCTAAGATTCACCTTACAGAAAATCTCAGAAAGAACCCAACCAAGTAATTAGCCGAAGCGTGAATCGAACCTACACCCGAGCGCAGCTCCGAATCAGTAGGTAAACACTCTACCGCCTGACCTACACAGGTGGCCTACATCTATTTTTATTAGTATTACTCTTACTGATACTATTAGGCTACTACTACTATTTCTATTAATAATCATACTACTGCTCCTACCACCACTAGTACTACTACTTCTTCTAATACTTCAGCTATTACTACTACAGGGACATCACTTTATTTTTACCAACATTTTTAACATTAACCTGGCTATACTCGGAAACACTGTTGCCTCCTTCCATTACAGGAGTTTGATGTTACTAGTGCAATATGTAAACATATCATTTTACTAGGTATAGGAGGAGAGAAATGTAGTGTATCCATTTATGTTGTAGGGAAATACGATATTACGATTTTCAGTTTGATCATCACTTTTACGGAATTTATTAAAATACAGTAGAGTAGTAACATTTTTTTTAAACTCAATTTTTCAGGCGGCTATGTTCGTTATGTAATGTCTACTTTATTTAGCATATTAATTATTGGTGTTAACATACAATATAGAGAGTGCACTTAAATTGAAGGGGGTCATAAGTAAAGGGCTGTAAGTGCACTTAAGTTACTTTTGAGAAAATGGGGTTTAAATATTTAAGCTTTCGTAAAACCGGTGAAATTTTTATTCAAATTTTAATGTGTGATGCGTTTGAAATATCCCTTTGCCACTAAAATTTTAGATACTTTAGCTTACACTGGATGCACTTAACTCATGTTATTACAAATGTCACTAGCATTCCTTTGCTTCTAGCCACCTCAATTCAAAATAAGCTAATCTGAATTTTTAAACAAGTTGCTGAAAATGGTTGCCGTTCATTACAATGCAGGCTTCAATTCTTTACGCATACTATTAAAAACATTTTGAAGCATATTTTCTGAAATTGAATTTATCGTTTCTTCAATATAATTTTTTAGTACGATATTATTAATATAGGTTCTTTCTTCTATAGAAAACGCAACCATATTTCTGAAACACACTATACACTGCAGTGTTTATTTCACTGCTTGAAGACTTCTAACGCAACAGCGGCCTTAAGTTTGTGTGTCTGACGGGAGCAAGGACATTAGTGAAAGGGTGGGAGTGAAGTACATTCAGAAATGCAGGTACAATAAAAATGCAAGTAAAAATAAAATGATGTCCCAGTACTTCTACTCCTATTGCTACTACAATACTGTTTCGCTGTAACAAAAATCCTAATGTAAACCTAAGCACGTTGCTGTCATACCCGTGATTGGCTCCCAGTCGAAACACTCACATGACGCAAGAAAATATAGTTCGTATTTGGAAACCACAATCTTGTATTATTTGTAAATAAAACATTGAATTCGAGCTGTTAAATACGATGAAACATTTAACTTTATTCACATGTAAAACGCTACGTAAAAGAAAAGCTACTTTCATGTTTTGTTATGTACTATGAACGCGGATGAATACCAACAGTAATAATACCGAGGTAGTCTGTTCTTGTAACAAGCTGGCGTCACTTGAGCTCGTAGTTGTTCACGTAAGGACGCGGTACTGAAGTACGGCTTTTGCATCCTCAACTGTCCATTGTGAAGACATAAGACTTAAAAATAATTTAATTACAGTAATTATAAAGTAAATGTTTCCTAAGCAAACGAATGCATAGTAGTGAGGTTAGGCCTACTTGACGAGTAACGGGAAATGTTTAACATGAAACAGAATGTACAACAGTAGGCGGGAACACGTACTGAGAATCTATGGCGCCAAACAGCGGCCAATGAAGCCTCACTTCAATCACGTGCTATTGTTTATATTAGGATTTTTCTTACAGCGAAAAGATTATAGTACTATAGTCCCGTCGCTCTTATTTCCGGCAGCCAATTACGTTGCAGGTCGGCTACATTTAAACGTTGCGTCTTGTGATTCGCTGAGAAATACATTATTCATTTCTTAAGGCTCGATAAATACTTAATATAATCGCCCGCCATTTTGGCTCTTTCGTTGGCGTTTGCAGAAAGCACACGAAGACGTTATTTGCCGCTCAATTATTTGCTGAATTACATTGCGTTTGATTTATTATCATAGGAGCTACGACATGACAATGTTTAACGGTGTGACAAATAGATTCCTCGTATGGTAACTCGGCAACGAAGGAACAAATATGGCGAACGATACTACCTACCTAGACTTTATAGAGCCTTCACTTCCTAAGACGTAAGCAAAGAGGAGGAGTCACGCCGGGAATAACAGCGTTGCGACTATAGTACTACTAATTCTAATAATACTACTGCTATTAGTTCTACTCCTATTGCTACTACTAATACTACTACTCCTACTACTACTACTCTACTACTGTGGTCTGGCCCAGGAATCTGTAGAGTAACTTCACTCATATATGGGGCGGAGTCTATCTGTGCGTGTTAATTGTATATTTTGAATTGTTACTTCAGCTTTTTTGCTTTCGTTATTTTTCTGCTTTTTCGTATTCAAGCTCTCACCTTTCATGAGCTTTACACCATCAAACAAACTTTTCTATAATGTAGAGTATGTACCGTATAAACCCATATCAGTGATGTTCCAGGTTAATTTTTGTCGCGAGTTTACGGTTGACACGGGAACAAAAAACAACCGAAAGTCTAATGAGATGGCTGTAGGGAATATGCAAGTTTAATACTAGGAATTTTAAAATTAGACATGTTAATAGGAAGCATAAAAAATCTGCGTGGGTTGGAAGGACGAAAAAAATATATGATTCATGAGAATAAAGGATAGCATAGTAGGACTATATTTTCATAGAACTCGCTGCTACTATTGTTTATTAAGTACAGGCTATAACCACACGGTACTCCTTGTTATAGGGGAGCTATACATTTTTGGATTCTCTTTCTACCAGAACGGACTTATACGCTATTTGATGTTGAAAGGTAGAGTCGGAATTTATGTATTAGATGCATATTGGATTTGAGAGTATAGGACTTCCTCCTACACAAAAGGTAATACCTTGATCGACACGTCTACATGTGATTTGATTGTGCATGTAAATGGGCAAACCCATGTCACTCATATTACACTGACAACATTTGATAGCACTTGATTCAAAGTCATATTTAGAATATATTGATAGTTATATTATCTGGAAGAGAGATGTAGAACTGAAAGAGAGGGGGATGGAAACTGGTCCGCGGGCGTTGAATGACGTCTCTGTGATCCGTCCACAACCATGTGGCGTATTGTAACAAACTGGCGCTCACGAACAAAATGACGAAATTGTATGTATGTATTTATTCACACTGCAAATGGGTATATACCCGGTGGCAGTGGTAACTATTTACACTCAATATGACAATTAATAATAAACACAATTAATAAAAAGTACAATTAATAATAATACTATGATAATAATAATAATAATAATAATAATAATAATAATAATAATAACAGGGACCATCCTAAATTAAATGAAGCACGATCACTTAAAATAACATTTAAAGTAAATCTAATTTGTATCTTAACCCTAAGTTCGAACTAAAACCCACGAGTATGATATGTTCATACCTGCACAAGTACCTTTCAGCACTACACTCATTTCGCTGACAACTCACTCACTGCACTGGAACTACAACACATTTCACTGATACTATCCTGATTTCACTAACACTTCAAAAACATTTCACTGTTCAAATAATTTGCACTGCCACTATAAACTGTAAAGCTTCACTGACAGAAACACACTTCACTTACACAACACACTTCACACTTCACTTACACAACACACTTCACACTTCACTGACACAACACACTTTACTGACACAACACACTTCACAGACACTTCACACTTCACTGACACAACACACTTCACTGACACAACACACTTCACACTTCACTGACACAACACACTTAACACTTCACGGACACAACACACTTCACACTTCACGGACACAACACACTTCACACTTCACTGACACAACACACTTCACACTTCACTGACACAACACACTTTACTGACACAACACACTTCACACTTCACTTACACAACACTTCACACTTCACTGACACAACACACTTTACTGACACAACACACTTCACTGACACAACACACTTCACACTTCACTGACACAACACACTTCACGGACACAACACACTTCACACTTCACTTACACAACACACTTCACACTTCACTGACACAACACACTTTACTGACACAACACACTTCACACTTCACTGACACTTCACACTTCACTGACACAACACACTTCACTGACACAACACACTTCACACTTCACTGACACAACACACTTCACACTTCACGGACACAACACACTTCACACTTCACTGACACAACACACTTCACACTTCACTTACATAACACACTTAACATTTCACTGATACAACACTTCAATAACAAAACATCAATTATATCCTTTAAATATTGTGTATAATATACTACCGTCTATTAGTAAAGTCCTTAAGCCTATTTTTAAATTCATTTCTTGTTATTGATAAAGCGTTTAGTAAGTCTGCAGGTAAAGCATTCCAGTCCCTGATAGTACGATTGAGAAAAGAAAACTTTCCAGTGTCCGTCCTCTGTCTTCTTTCCCTCCTTCTTTCCGACCACAATAATTATAACATTTAACTTAACCAACGAATTCGGATTAAATGCATTACATGTCTGAGGTAAAGAGAAAAAGGAATTAGTTGGGTCACTGACTGACAGAAACTATCTGCTGAAAGATGCACTGGGACAAATAGTGGACGGGGCAGAAGAAGATACCAGATGACAGACGACACTAAGATAGGCCTATATGGATCATATACGGAGACAAAGAGGAAGGCAGAAAATAGGAAATATTGGAGAATGCTGGGTTTGCAGTGAAAGGCCTGGCCATGGGGAGAAAACTATGAATGAATATTTAATTGTAAGCTGTGTAAACAATTACGTTTATATGTAAGAAGAAAAGGTTTTTCGAGTGACGAAAATTACTCAGCATTTATCCTTAATGTGTTGAGGGAAAACCCCGGAAAAAACCTTAGCCAAGCCAGGTAACTTGTCCCAACCAGGATTTGTACCCAGGCCCACTCATTTTACAATCAGACATGCTAATAGTTACATCAGAATTATTGTCTCTGTAATATGTCTTCGACTTCTAATTCTTCCCTAATATTAACTCTTCTTATGTGGCCCATTCTTGTACCTAGATCTTTTCACATGACGCAAGAATTTCATTTCAGATATTTCCAATCTGTTCTTATCTTTTGAATTAATTACTTAAGTTTCGCTATCATATGTACACTTAGTCAAAATGAAAGTGGCCGGTCTCTTGAGCAGCGAAAATGTTCTAAGTCCCTTCGAGTGAGCGCGCAGTTCACAACCGTAAACGTCCGTGCGCCGCTTTAGTTGACTCCATAATACAAGGCGCTGATTTGGGCTACCTCCACAGCATGCTTCGAATCTCCGTAGTGAATTTTTTGTTTTGTCCTTTCTTTTATTTTTACAACTCCTTTTAGTGTAATATATTCAAATAATTTTGCTTATGTTAATTCATGTTACAGATAATTACAAAATTAGTCAGAATTTGTGGTTATAATTTCAGGAATTCAGAATATATTTTTTCATCAGAATTATGGTTTTTCTTCTTGTTTACAGCTACTACGTTTAGGCCCTTATGATCACGGATTTGGCTTAATATAATAATCATATTCCCTGTAGAACAACTTGCAAATTAATTATTACCAGTTATTTAACCTTCAACATATTTACTTAATGTTCCTTAAGCAATAGAGTGTAAAGCAGCAGGGATTAATAAAATAATTAACACCATTTTAATATGAAAGCCCCTAATTGTCGTCTTTAGTGTTACTTCCATCTAGCGTCAAAAGTTTCTATTAACACGAAAAAAATAATAAAGCGAAAAGTATTCTAAAGATAAAAAAAATGAAGAAAATCTCTTATATTTTCACTCATGCATTTAAAAGGCAACAAAATAAGTTTAGTAACTTCACGAAGATTTGAACTTGCAACCTCATGAATTCTTAGCTATCGCTCTACAACCTACGCTAAGAGTTTTACTGCAGTCAGAATGGCATTGTAACGAGCAATGATCGTACCCCAATTGAGAACCTGTTATACAGTATATAGTGTTTGTGTTACAATATTCACTGTTTAAACATTCTGAACGATCTGTCTGTTTTAAATCTCGTATATTAACTATTTTCTCGGAAGATTTTAGTGATTAATAGTTGTGTTCCCCATTATAACTACTAGAAGAATATACGCAATCTTTTGAACAAAGCCTAGCTGTCCCGAGCGCTCACGGAAATACCCGATTCGAACTTAGTCTCTCAAACGTCGGCCACTTTCATTTTGATCAAGTGTACATGCAGGTGAAACAAGTGTCTTATACAGTTTTATTTGTGTTTCCTTTCTTGTCTTTTTTCCAAGATTATTATTATTATTATTATTATTATTATTATTATTGATGTCTGTAGCATAACTTCTATATAGAAGCGAAATGTGGACACTTGACCTTAAACTGGTATAGAATATCACACTGTGAAAACGAACGAACACAACAATCTAGGCGGAATTAGAATTTACGATCGTTGATTCTAAGAATTTTTTAAATTGTGCCTTGGATATTGCGTACACGACAGTCGTTTGTGACTGAAATAGACTAGAATGGACTATTCATGTACTCTGCTGTTTCACACTTATCCGTTCAAAATACAAAGATTTCTTCCATTGCATGTGAGAATGTTACATAGAGATGCGTTTGCATATGTTAAATAGTGAAGGGAAGCAGAGAAATATGAAAAATTCAGAATCTTATTTAAAAGTCAGATGTTATTTGCACAGTTTGGGAAGAATATAATCTAATATTTCTGAGTATTATGTTATATTTCTAATTTGCAGTTTCATATTGTCAGTTTTTTTTGTCATTTTCTTTTTCTCTACGTACCTTGTCAGAATAGAATTTGTAAGGACTAGAAACAATGTTTCCTACTACAAAGTGTCCCGAAATAATTGCCCTGATTTCAGACTGTTATTGCTGTCCACTGATGTCACTGATTTATGATTTTCCTTTTTAAGTGACATGGTGCACTCTTATAGTTTTGGTGGCTATGTCCTTGAGTTCCCAATTCAGCATCTAGGTGCGCTGTAACTACTGAATATCTGAAATGGCTCCGCTACAGGAAAAGGTATAGTGTGTACAGCACAAATTTCATGAAAGGATCCCTGCGAAAGGAGTATGGTTGCATTTCAGGAGCAGATCTGAGCAAGGAATGCGAGTTTTCCCCCAACTCTTTCAACCAACCTCCATGACACGTGATCGGCCGGCCAATGACTGAGCCTTGTTTGTCCTAGTCGGCCAATGATACCACCCCCATCCACCTGCTCCTCTGAGAAGCACTGAGTTACTAGCTTACCATTTCCTCTTACTCCGCAAGGACCATCTTATACCAATAGAGTCAAAAAGTAACCGAACATGTATAGATACGAATACTTTCGAGGGAAAAATTGTTCCGGAGCCGGGTATCGAACCCGGGACCTTTGGTTTAACGTACCAACGCTCTACCACTGAGCTACTCGGGAACTCTAACCGACACCGATCCAATTTTTCCCTCTATATCCACAGACCTCAAAGTGGGCTGACAACCGTCAAGCAACCAACTTCGAGTGCAGGGAGTTATACCTGAAATCTTGATTTGCATAATAAACGTCACTGTTCGTTAACAGAAAACCACAATTTAAGTCACACGGAGTTAGTGTGCACTCGAAGATGGTTGCTTGACGGTTGTCAGCCCACTTTGAGGTCTGTGGATATAGAGGGAAAAATTGGATCGGTGTCGGTTAGAGTTCCCGAGTAGCTCAGTGGTAGAGCGTTGGTACGTTAAACCAAAGGTCCCGGGTTCGATACCCGGCTCCGGAACAATTTTTCCCTCGAAATTATTCAAATCAACTTTGCAGGGAGTTATACCTGAAATCTTGATTTGCATGTATAGATACCTTTGTTGCAAATGACATGTAACCATTTACACAACACCATCTTCAACTGGGAAGTGACATACTTCCCCAGCGTTCATATCATTTCTCAAAACATTCCTGCAGCCCATGTTTGGTCACTTCCCGCAGAGCTCTCGTCGCATGAATTTTCACTTCTTCGACTGACGCAAATCGTCGTCCCTTGAGTAGGGATTTGATCTTTGAAAATAAATAGAAATCTGCTGGAGCAAGATCTGAAGAATATGGTGGCTGTGGAAGGACAGGTATTTTGAGTTGTGCGAGGAATTCGCTCACCAAGAGCGGCCGATGTGCTGGGGCATTGTCACGATGAAGAACACAATTCTGTTCTTGCCACAAATTGGATCTTTTTCATCGAACTGCATCACGAAGACATCGAATAATTGCAACATACGTCTCTTCACGACAGTTTGAACCTCAGGAATAAACTCGGAATGTACGAGATCCTGGATGTCTAAGAACACTTCAAGCATTACTTTCCCATTTGATCGGTCGGCACACCGAGTCTATACGCTTGAAGAGCACGCCACATGCCACACGGACAAGGCAGAGAAGTTGCCTAGAGAGCACGGCGTTGCCACCCAAAGTTTGGGTACTTTCTGACACTACTCGTATAAGAGAAATACTTATGAATAACATCGTCAGAGCCGATTTTGAGTAAATTGTTATTTGTTGTGTAGTTTCTTAAAATGGGGAATGAATGAATGAATGAATGAATGAATGAATGAATGAATGAATGAATGGGTAAAAAGAATAAATAAGTGGGTAAAAATAAATAAATAAATAAATAAAAAATAAATAAATAAATAAATAAGTGGATAAATGAATGAATAAATAAATAAATAAATAAATAAATAAATAAATAAATAAATAAATAAATAAATAAATAAATAAATAAGTGGATAAGTAAATAAATAAGTGCATAAATAAGTAAATAGGTGGATAAATAAGTAAATAAGAGAATAAATAAATAAATGAATAAGTGGATAAATAAATAAACAAGTGGATAAATAAATAAACAAGTGGATAAATAAATAAACAAGTGGATAAATAAATAAACAAGTGGATAAATAAATAAACAAGTGGATAAATAAATAAACAAGTGGATGAATAAATAAACAAGTGGATGAATAAATAAACAAGTGGATAAATAAATAAACAAGTGGATAAATAAATAAACAAGTGGATAAATAAATAAACAAGTAGATAAATAAATAAACAAGGGGATAAATAAATATACAAGTGGATAAATAAATACATAAGTGGATAAATAAATAATTAAGTGGATAAATAAATAAATAATTAAGTGGATAAATAAATAAATAATTAAGTAGATAAATAAATAATTAAGTGGATAAATAAATAAATAAATAATTAAGTGGATAAATAAATAAATAAATAATTCAGTGGATAAATAAATAAATAAGTGGATAAATAAATAAATAATTAAGTGGATAAATACATAAATAATTAAGTGGATAAATAAATAAATAAATAATTCAGTGGATAAATAAATAAATAAATAATTCAGTGGATAAATAAATAAATAATTCAGTGGATAAATAAATAAATAATTAAGTGGATAAATAAATAAATAATTAAGTAGATAAATAAATAAATAATTAAGTGGTTAAATAAATAAATCAGTGGATAAATAAATAAAGCAATAAGTAGATAAAGAATTAATTGGATAAATAAATAAGTGGTTAATTAAAGAAATAAATCAGTGGATAAATAAATAAATCAATAAGTAGATGAATAAATAAATAAGTGGATAAATAAATAATTGGATAAATAAGTAAATAAATAAATAAATAAATAAATAAATAAATAAGCGAATAAATAAATAAATGAATAAGTGTATAAATAAATAAATAATTGGGTAAATAAATAAATAATTGGATAAATAAATAAGTGAATAAATAAATAAATTGATAAATATTTAAATTGGTAAATAAATATTTAAGTTGATAAATAAAGAAACATGTGGATAAATAAATAAATGGATAAATAAGTGGATATGAATAAATAAATAAATAAATAAATAAATAAATAAATAAATAAATAAGTAAACAAAGTACTAAAGAAATAAGTTAGTAATTAAAAATATAAGTGGATAAATAAGTAAATAAATGAGTAAATAAGAGTTTAAATAGGTGAATAAATAAGGAAATAATAAATGAAAATATAAATAAATATATAAGTAACTAAATCAGTCGGTAAGTAAGTGAATAAATGAATGAATTCATTAATTAATTAATTCAATCCAATCCGAGCAATCAATCGAATAAATCTCAATTATTAAGGAATCATGTTGTTTCAGCTATTCCACTCTTTATTAGGTATAATGAGAAATTACATTTCATATGCATTATCCCCGTAATGTCTACTCATAAATATTGACTTTAAAAAAATTTGTCTAATAGTTTAGAAATTCGTTGTATGTATACGAAGTTAGGTTATGAACTTAACAAAATTCATGTTTCGGTTAACAGGAATGAAGGTTTTTGCGGTGTCACATTGCTTTCTCTTTGTACTTACTTCACATGATAAAATAATAAAAACAGAAGTACATAAAGTTACCATTAAAACAATATTCTTAGCTACGTTCACTATGTAGTTGGGATGTGTGTTGCAGCTGGAAATGATCGCTTTGCTATTCCATAACTCTTCCACTGTTTCCATAGCAACAAGATGCCGGGATCCAAGTTTGCAGGTACATGGTTGCGTGCAGTTTGGAGCCATCTCTTCATTTTCTGCCGTCAATATTGGATAGATAAGTTTAGACGAGTGGGATATTTAATGCTCGCAATTAGTGTTCCTCGAAGTTGGCAGGAGTGAACCTTGCAGATACTGGTTAGTTTTCCGCGGAGTTTGTTTTGAATGCTGATTTAACGAACTTTGTAACCGCATATCTCTTCACTGCAGGCAGTCTGTAAAGATGCTGGAGTTTCAATTGAAGCTTTCTTGCCACGCGCCAGTATCCATGTTTACGAGTAACAGCTACGTTTGAAAGACTTCTTTAAATCTTTCTTTCCCCCTCCCCTTTTTACACCTTCAAAGGAGTTTGGTTGCTTCCTGAAGGAGTCGGCCGTGTAGAAACGATTTTGTCATCATTCCATTTCGTAGGAGACGCTCTGCGTCTTTGTAGCATTTAGGAATATCAATATTTGCTTGCTACGAATCATGCTTGGAACTTCGACATGAAAAAGAAGGTTTTATGTTTTACACTTGCACAAAGAAATAGAAGGTAAGGTTTACACATCGTACGAACTGTTAAGCTCTTCTGATTTCAAGTCTAAAATACAACGGACCCGGGATCGATTCTTGACAGAGAATTGGAGATTTATAATATTAATTAACTAGCCGTACCCGTGCGCTCCGCTGCACTTGTTAGAAGTAAATATAAAGTAATTACATAATTAAAATAGGACGTCTGGTCCAGGGAACATTCGTGTTTGATAGAATGATAAATCGTTAAATATGTCACTTAAATTGTATTTAAATAATTAAAATGCGATCATTTTGATCCAGAGACCACTCATTTAGTGCAATGATAATTCCTTTAACATATTTCTTAAGTTATCGCATGCAAATAATTAAAATATGGTCATTTGGTTCAGAGAACATCCGGTTTTTGTGTAAGGATAATTCGTTTAACATTTTTCTAAATTAATCTTGAATGCATCCTTTAATAAATCACTCCAAATTAATAAAGTTGATTTTGTATGAAGATAATTTTTATGTTAAGCTTACTGTGCATTTTTTGTTAAGTTTATTTTATTCACGCCTTAACATCTGTGGTCATGTCGCGTGTTTAGAATGTGTGGGTATATCAGTAGGCCGTTTTTACTCTTCTTGAGTTCCTGTTTCCATTGTGTGTTATAGATGGCTTGTGTTCATGTAACTGACTATAGACTTTTATTAATGTTTTTGGTATTGGTAATTGAGGAGGTGATGAATCATGGCATGTATTTTTTGCAATCCGGCATTTGCCTTTATGACTAAGGAAAACCATGAAAAACCCCAGTCAGATTGGTCGGCCACGGGGTTTGAACCCGGGACTTCCCGAATGCGTATCTGAAACTTTACCGTCTGAGCCACCTCGCTCGCTTGTATATAATTGTTTATGCATATAAAAATGATGTATCCTACATAAATATTATTTTAACAAACACAGGAAACGAATATGCGTAAATTATGAGCGCAGGAACGCCATTTCGTTACACTTCAGCTCCAATAAGCAGCTGTATTTTTGGTCAAGTAAAAATACTCATCTTTACGACAAAACTCTTAGGCTCGGTTGCAGAAACACCGATCAAAATATGATTGGCAATCAAGGAGGGTTTGATTGGCCATCAGTTCTATTTCTGTTGCAGAAAGAACAATCAGTGTTTGATCGGAGATCAGTCTTCCATCAGATTTGATCAACAGATTTTTGCTGGTTAAGTCACTGATCATCGATCAAGTAGGCTAGTTATGTTGTTCTGTTTGTAATGCAGTTACTGTAGGGTATAGAGTAAATAGTTATAGCGTAATAATATTGTTTTCGACATAATGGATTCTTCTGATGAAATTTTAGAATGAAAAAAATATTATTAAGAAGAAGGCGTTTCGGTGACAGACATGAATTGTTTTTATGTATAATGACAGAAAATTTGATCAAAGATTTAGGTTAAGTAAGGATTCGTGTGTTTTGTTACTTTCAGAAATTGAAACAAATATACGCAGACAGACAAATCGAAACCTTCCACTTTCTCCTATGAACCAAGTTCTAATAATGCTGAGATTTTATGCTGTTGGAATTTTTCAGGCGGTCTTGGGTTATCTTGTTAGGGTCCACAAATCAACTATTTGCCGAGTAGTTAGGAATGTTACGTATGAAATTGCTTTGTTATGACAGGGTCTCATAAATCCCCAAACTTCAAACAGGGAATGATTTGAAATCCAGTCATGTCAGGATTTCCAAGAGTAGCCTAATATTGGTTGTATAGACTGCTCACATCCCCATCTGATCACCTGGTTGAAATGATGCTGAACTTTATCGAAATAGAAAAGGTTATGGAGGCTATGCATATTCCAAATTCTTATCGACTCCCCTAGCAAATCCCACAACAGAAGCCACCTCACGTTTATTTTTGTTTCACTATATTGTAGTCTCTATACAAATCAAATCCGCCTGTTTCCTTTCTACAAAAAGCAACAAAACAGCAAAACATTCACTTGAACGTTCACTTGTTTTCCTAGTCACCGCCCACTTGATGCATTCGTTTCGCGACTTTTAAGGAGCATCAAATTGGCTCTGGTTGCTAAATAGCGCTGTTGTCAAATGTATTTCTTTCTCAAATCAGCAATTAGTAAATTGAGACAAGTTGATTGGAGATTCACGTTTGTGCAACGCAATGAACAATCAAATAAATCAGACATCAACTGATTGGCGATCAGGGACTGATTTGATTTGCGTTTCTGCAACCGGGCCTTAACTATTATGTTCTGTGAACAAAAAGAAACTTAAGTGTATAAAATTAGAGTATTTTATGTCGACCAAATAAAGTTGCAATAATCAAGTTATACGATATTTCGACAGAATATCAAGTTTTCTGTGCGTAAAGATCAATTTTCATCTTACCTCAGGTTTTCATTATGTAACATTACATCCATCTAGAGAAACTACAAATTAATATATTAGTATTGATAAACGTCAAGGCCACCTCAAATAGACGGAGTCATTTGTTTTCATTTAATTATAGCCATCGTTGTCGTTCCTGCAATAACCCCTATGTGATATATCGATTTTCAGATTTTTGCTCTATTAAATAACTTAAATAGTGATACAGAAAATAATACAATCTACTATATGTAATTATATTTCTTTCTTTCGAAAATGTAAGAATTCACGATCTCCTATGTATCACTGCCATAGAATGAATAAATCTGTTTTTCTTCCTACAGAAAAATTTTATATTTTGTACATAGGAGTTACGGAACAACGACGCTATAATCTGAGGTGGCGGTGGAAATGTATTGTATTGTTATTTTAAAACTCTTGTATATCCTTAAATATCAGTCTTATCAAAATTTTGCGTGGAATAAAACTTATCGGAAATCATTTTTAAAGAAACTTTTGTTATGTAACATTTTTCACAAAAATCAATAATAAGCGAGATATTTCGGTTTATTTAATTCAGGCCCCTTATAACCCCCCTTTTAAATAAAGTATTTTGAATGCCATATAGCCTATAATCTAAGTTACAGCGAACCTAATTTACATTCCAATTTTCATCTCAATCCGTTCAGCCATTATCGCGTGAAGAGGTAACAAACATCCAGACAGACAGACAGATATACAAACAAAAATTTCAAAAATGCGATTTTCGGCTTCAGGGTGGTTAATTATATATGTTAGGACCAATTATTTTTGGAAAATCGAAAATTACCAGAAAAATTTCGGCTACAGATTTATTATTAGTATAGATTCTAAACGAGTAAATTATGTAGAGGTACAAAATAGTAATAAACAAGTCAACAACTTGGAATTATATAAACAATAATTTATTACAAAAACTTCTTCCTATTGAGCATAGTCTTTACGGATTCAGTACATTTTTTATTTTATTGGGTTATTTTACGACGCTGTATCAACACCTAGGTTATTTAGCGTCTGAATGAAATGAAGGTGATAATGCCGGTGAAATGAGTCCGGGATCCATCACCGAAAGTTACCCAGTATTTGCTCGTATTGGGTTGAGGGAAAACCCCGGAAAAACCTCAACTACGTAACTTGCCCCGACCGGGACTCGAACCCGGGCCACCTTATTTCGCGGCCAGACGCGCTACCGTTACTCCACAGGTGTGGACGATTCAGTATATCATGAAAAAAATATATACATATTTAAACATAGATAATTAAATTATAAAAAAGAAACAAAGAAAAGGGCATGAAAAATTACAATTAACTACTATTAATGTGGCACCATGTGATTGATCAGGATTTGACAGGATTTTTTTTAACATTTTTATCACAATATCTTCCCTCAGAGATGTTGGCAGAGCAAACTGCTTTAATTTCATGGCCTTTATAAAATGAGCATTACCGTTATTCCGTTGTTAGTCTCATTCATATGTAGTTAGAATAGTTAATAGTAGATGGTTCTGCTCATATTTTGTAAATAAATGTTAGGCCTATCATTCTTTACGAATGCAGCAAGCTGTGACATCGAATGAAATGTGATACGATGTAATTAAATACAGGGTGATTCACGAGGAGTTGCCGTCACTTACGGAGAATATTTCCGAAAACATTTTGAGAAAAATATGTAATATAAACATGGGTTCTATTCTTAATATTTTCAGAGGTACACTAATTTGAAGTTGTTTGTAAAATACCTTTTTTATTTATTATAGATTTATTAATTTTTCCTACAGAATAATAAATCTATAATATTCTCATAGCTGCTGTGCATTTATGTCTGTACAGATTACTGTGCACGTAACTGCGGAATCCCGGCCAAACAAGTCACTCAGCTGAGTGCGCTCCTAGTATAATGGCAGTTGACATTGGATACATACGTCAACATATATGCCTAACCTGGAGTCAGGCCACAAAGGGAAACATTGATGGAGGAGGGTTCGATCCGGTGCTGTGGATTGAATTCGGCGTAGCTCAGTGGTCAGAGCGCTTGGTACGTAGAACCAGGGACCCGGGTTCGATCCCCGGCGCCGGAGCGAATTTTTCGCCTCAAATAGCCTATTAACCTTTTTTCTTCTCTTTTAATGGTAAAAGAATATTACAAATAGGGAATGAAGTTTTCAGAAGTATCATTTATTTAATTGGTTAATATTCTGAATTATTATGTTGTACCGAAGTACATATGATAGTTCCGTGCAGGAATTCTGCGTTACCATATCATGAAGGATGGATAAAACAGAGAAAATTTATCTCCGGCACCAGGACTCGAACCCGGGTTTTCAGCTCTACGTTCTGACGCTTTATCCACGAAGCCACACGGGATTCCAGTTCCAATGCCTGATCGAATCCCCTCAGTTTAAGTTCTATCTCTCAGTTTTCCATTAGTCTCTCGTAATGAGTGCACCTCTGTACATAGTGCGTTGGACATTGTGCCACTGTCACATATTCTGTGACACAGTACATGAGGTTAGGCCACCAAAGGGAGCCAAGATAAAGATTCTGTTAATAAATTAGGTTAGGGTGTATGATGTAATGCGTTTTGCGTGTACCACTTGCATATTATTCTGTATGTTTTATGGTGACTGGTTGGATTTTAATCATAGGTGAGGGGGACGCAACCTACAAAGTAGGATCTGTTTTGCAAAGTACGTATGGTAAAAAAAACCCGTGTACTGGATTTAAGGACAAATTATGTTAGTGTAATTTATTTGTATGTATAATTGTTGAATAAATCCACATCTATCTACTTAATACAGCAGTGGCGAAAATGTGTTTGTGCGCCGAGCCACTGTGTAACCTGCAACGTACATAGCACCTATGGAGGGAGGCGGACACCCGAAGGGGAAGTAAAGCAACTGGCTGACTTATTAACGGATTTTCATTTTCCTTACGTTAAGCAGTACGAGGCTACAAACTAATGTTTAATACGTGTAACGAAGAAAGAAATGAATAAGGAACCATAGGACACATTATCACAACCTAAAATTAACTATCTTCAGAATATCTCTGCGACAGAGTTTCGAAATCACGAATCATGTCACTTACTGCCAGTCGTAGTTGATCACGAAGGTATTTGTCTGTCAGTCGTGATCTAAATTTGGTTTCACTATTTTCACTGTTGAAAATAATTTTTCACAAACGTAAATTGTAGCGAACATGGCTTCAACAGAGCAAGCGAAAAAACGAAGCTTCGGATATTTATTCTTTGGCAAAGATTTAAAAAGTTCAATATTTGTCAAGTCCTTACATCTAGTGTTCATTTAACATCACATAGTAAATCTGTGAGTTTAAATTGAAGATCAACCGCATTATTCGTACATCTGCTGAAAAAGGATCGATCTACAGAGATAATAATAATAATATAATATAATAATAATATAATAATAATAATAATAATAGTAATAACACTTCACCTTTCAATGTTTTATGAGTGACATATAGTATAATGCCGTTTTATGTTATACAACCAATTTCCTCGTAATACTTGTGAACAAATCATACATTTAATATTCTCATGACATTGGCAGCAAAAAAAATGCGTCCTCTCATCCTAGTTGAAACTTTCGTTTTTGTGGAGGTACATGGTTTCGAGAGAGACATTGCGACGATACGCCACTCGCAGGTCAGAGACAAATACAAATGTAACGGATTTTTACTCCAGTGAGTGAGAGGGTGGGGGTTAGGGAGGTAGGAAGCAAGAGAAATGCATAGCTATTATTGCGAGCCACAATGTGTTCGTGAATCACATTTTCGCCACGGCTGACGTAATACATTGTACTTTTTCCTGTTTTCTCGTGCAAAAGTCAAGTTTCATGACCTATATTCTTATTTAATTCACCTTCAAAACAAGTCTTTCGATTAATTAAAAAAAATAGTTTTCAGAACTTCCAGCAATACTTGTAGAAGTGTAGCGTGTCTGGAACAGAATGCTTTGAAGTTTGACATCGTATTCATAAGATATAGAACTGTACCGGACCACAATATTATTCACTCTATCTCGTAACGTGGAGAAAATAACATGTGTGTAAAGTCATATAGTGCTAGAAATATAAGGTCAAAGGAAGGGCGATCTTGCTTCTATTTGGATGTAAAACAGGATTTTGATTGGTGGATCTTTGATTTTAGCTTCTGTTGTACTCTGTTATGTATGTAAAACAGGCAACAACGTCTTGGATGAAGCGCCATGTGTAGCAGATTGCCTAACCGTCTGGGCTCATTATTCTCAAGACATTCTTAGAAGAGGAAGGGAGAGATTTAATCAGGAGAATCGCTTTAAAACTCCGTGCAGCGTGCTGGAAATCTGGGTTTATGGGAACCATACTTCGAAAGATTTTAGTGGCCTTTTGTGAACGCAGCGATGCAATTGACATGGAGTAACATTTTAACGACTCGGCCGCCTCTCATAGGTTGAAGTGTAGGGAGGGGGGAATTTTTCACTGCCAGCCACTATGAAGGTTAGAGATCAAGTGGATCATAATTGAAAATCCTACGAGAAATTACATCGCATGCTTGACAATGAAGACGTGGTTAGGCTGAGCTTGAACATTACTGAGAAAAAAATTATTATTTTATGCTCGACCATGCCGAAATGTAGTAATTATACACCTGGTAGTAGCACTTTAATGCACCTCATTAAAGTACACCTATTCATTAAAGTTCAGGTGTTCAGCCAATGACAAGTCACCTTTGTACCATTATATATTTTTTATTTTATTGGGTTATTTTACGACGCTGTATTAACATCTAGGTTATTTTTAGCGTCTGAATGATATGAAGGTGATAATGCCGGTGAAATGAGTCCGGGGTCCAGCACCGAAAGTTACCCAGCATTTGCTCGTATTGGGTTGAGGGAAAACCCCGGAAAAAACCTCAACCAGGTAACTTGCCCCGATCGGGATTCGAACCCGGGCCACCTGGTTTGGCAGCCAGACGCGCTGACCGTTACTCCACAGGTGTGGACTGTACCATTATAAAACCGCAAGTATCGATTATTCTCGGATATGCAATCGAAAGACAATTAGCGAAAAGTCACGGAGGCTGGAAATCCAATACTGACGCAGAAGGTTATGTTCTGTTACTATAATAATTAGCGTTAATTGTAAATAATATTCAAATAAATTCAATTTGTCATCTCGTTTTTCAATTCTAAATCAATTTCCAGGTTATATCAGACTAATGTTCATCTTATTCTCTATCAAGGTCAATGACATTCGGCCTCGGAAAAAAATCAATACTTTCGCATCTGCGCACATCTCACAATTCAGGTGAGTTCGCACATAACCATTACATGACCTAATTTTGAATAATTTCAAGTTAGAAATATGGTCGAGCATAAAATGTCATATGAAACTTGCCTATAATGGTAATTAAGACGCTCGTATGAAAATTATGAAACGAGCTAGGTACCGGTACCTATTCTTAAGTCCATTTTTTTAAGTGGACAAACATAATGATCATCAGTATACTTATACTTTAATGGTCGGTATTATAAACGCCGTTTAAACCGTAAGTTCAGTTTAAACTGAAGTTTTTCGTTCTGCTTCGTATTATAAACCTTATCTACCAGTTAATCTTGAGTTAACTTAAGTTTAACTTGATTGGCAGGTCTCTGCCGTTTGAACTGCAGTTAAGGGCTCAACAGTGCAAGATGGCGGTTCCCGCAATACACATGGATATTGTAGAAGTTTTCCAAGAGCTTATGAGTGACGATATGTGAGTGATCAATATTACTGAACGACCACGACGGCCAAGAATTTTTCGAAATAGAGTGCACCGCTTTGAAATATACATAAATGAGCATAAGCTTTAAAACAGATTGAGGCTTTCGAAGCAGACAGTCCTAACCTTCAGAATTAGGCTTATAGTCCTAAGCTTGTTTCGAGAAATTGAAACTCGGATACAACATGCAACAGAAAAATGAGAAAGTGCAAAAATAAGTGTTTTAGGGTTTGAATTTAAATATTGTTTTGAAAGACAAATGATTTTTTTTTTGAAAACATTCTGTTGAATCTCTGCATCAGTTACTAGTTACGCTGCGCTATTTTTCCTCTGGTAGTAGACATACTGAAAACAATGGAAGATTTCGAAGGTATCCGTAAATCTACTATAAACCTATTACTGTGTTTGGCAAACAGTCTCCTGGTAAGATTTACTATGGGACCTAATTTATAAACACTGGAAATATTACCTAATTTTACTAGACTCATAAAATAATTTTATTGCTTGACTGAATTCTGTTTCATAAACATTCTAGACAACACATAAAATACGCACACTAATATTATTACTTCATTACTCAGTTGATTCTGTACGGAGTTACGTTGCAGATGGCCATGCAAGGTTTAGTTTGGTTGCATTGTTTTTGGGAGTATAACGTTGGTAGCCAGCGTTAAGAAACTATTTGAGGTTAAGTCTGACAAGCATACTGAAGTACCTTACGCGGTATTGGTCCTCTTTGGTTTTTATTATGATACTCTCTCTGGTATCGAAGAACAAAGATGTTTCTTAATGAAGATTCTCCACGTCGTCGGCCATTTTAAATCAATAATATAATGAAACAATTCCGATCGTCTTTGCTTTCCTAGCAGTAATACCAATCGTATTCTACTACGGTTTAACTTAACCGAGACTTTGTAATACGACACGTTGAGTTAAACTCACAGTTAGGTTTAACTTAGGTTTAACATAATCTTTAGATTAACCGGGCCTAAATATTACAAGTTAAACTGAAATCATTAGTATTTGTTTTGTGTGTACGCTTGTTCTTGTTTTTTTCTCCTCATCTTTTACAGTCTCCACCTCGCGACAATGGAATTGTTTGCCACATAGTATTAGGGGCTGCAAGACAATAATACTTTTAAAAATAGATTGAAGGATATCCTTCTCAGCCATTCATCCAAATTATAGACCTACTGACTGTAACGTCACGGATTACATGGCAATTTCATTCTTTAGACATGCATCCTGTTTCTGCAATTCTTCCTATATGTTGTGTCTATTTAATCTGACTATTACACTCTTACTACGTCATACTACTTTTGACCAATAAAAAGGTACGAAAGGGCGTATTTCAACCAATCATGGCTGCTTATCGCACAATTTTATCGCGTCCCTAGCATTTGTTTAATTTTATCGCGTCCCTAGCATTTGTTTAATTTTACCGCGTCCCTAGCATTTGTTTCTTTGTTTGCCAACATTTGAAACTGCGCTGGTCTGGACGTCAAAAAAAAAAAAAAAAAAAAAAAAAAAATATATATATATATATATATATATATATATATATATATATATATATATATAAAATTACAAACCACTCCAGTCGATGCACAGCAGTTTCAAATATGACTCGCATTGGCATTCAAGAACAAGAACTAATAAAAATCACTGATCATACCTATGCATCTTCTGAAATCCGATTTACAAATAAATGAAGAAATCCTGAATAGGTTGAATACACCATGTAGGCCTAAATCAACGAGTTCCACTTCTATTACACACACGTCCAATATAACATCAATTGAACCACCAACCACATTCTAATTTGAAAATTGTACATTTAATAATTATTCCTTTTAAAATTATTCATTCTGAAACCTGAATAAGTTGAATACACCATGTAGGCCTAAATCAACGAGTTCCACTTCTATTACGCACACGTCCAATATAATATCAATTGAACCACCAACCACATTCAAATTTGAAAATTGTACATTCAATAATTATTCCTTTTAAAATTATTCATGTTTATTTTTTATGTCGTCGTCGTTAATTAAAACTTTTCTAACACTTGTGTATATTAGTTAGGTTATGTTATAGCTTCTGCTATATGATATTATGGATAGTCACGTATCAGAGATTGTTTAATATTAAGATTTATTGAAAATCATCTGTCAAGTGACGTTGATTACTGGGATTCGTATAATTGAAATGGAATGCAACTGTCTTAATAAAAATGAAACTGAATCAACAAAGCCTTCTTGACTAGTAACCGTTTACAGATTTCAATGAAGATTCCATATTTGGCACAACTGCCATCAAGCGTAATTTTACAATAATACATTTGAAGACAGGTTTATTTTCGTAAGTCAATTAATATTTTTTTGTATTGGAGTACTTTCGAAAAAATCGAAAAATCGAAAGAGAATTGGGAGGAAAAAATTTTAAAAGGTACGCAAAACGCGTCCTTGCAAGGGGTTGGGGGCTGTACAAAACTAAATATGTGAGCTCCAAGCCTGTTGGCCACTAGTCTCACTCCGGGTTACGCTGCTCCACTGAAGGAACTCTAGAAAATTTTGAAGGGGAAGCCGAAATTGGACGTAACCTCTTAGGTACCACATACGCGAGGGGGACTGAGATTTGATCAAGTGATCACGGAACGGAAAGAGGAAGAGCCGGCTGGTGTTTGCCGTTAGGATGGCAAGAGTAGTACTTTGTTACTTATAATCTTTATATACTTTCTTCTAATCGTGTAATAGTCAATTAAATCCCACTCGAGTTTTGATTTTCTCTAGATAAATCAAAACCTCTAGTGAGATTACTGTTGATAATTATTTTGCTTCAATTAAACTTTTTAACTTCAATTTCTTTCCCATATAATCACTTCTCTTCTTATCCATTAGTATGTACCTTGCACGTATCTTGGGAATTTCATTTCACTTGCTAAAATTCTTGACTATCGATCTTTTCTAAACTCCCAGCTGTGATTTCCGTAAAGGAATCACGGTACAAAACAATAGCCTACTCTATCAGACTTGGGTAATGATCCTTTTCAGACTGAATTTCTTAAAGTTGGGCAAATCGTTTTACTTTTTTATTTAACTTTCATTTTCTGAATTTCCTTTGCAAGTCAAATTTCATCATAAATATTTAAAATTAGTCGTGTGTTGTAAAAGTTGCTTGTTTAATTGAATTTCTTTGTGTATATTTTTAACATAATTTCATAGTTAGTCTAAATTCGTTTGTTTACAGTAAACTTGTGAAACTTCCATTAGAAGAAAATCTATTCATGTTATTAAGAGATATATCCTCAGTAAAACCACTTGTGTTAAATACAAACTGAAATCTCGCAGAGTATATTATCACACAGGTTTAAAATCTCTGCATGCATTAACATTGCAAATGTGAACAGTAATTAATGAAAGACCGGTGAGTAAGAAAAGAACACAGCTGGAGGTACAGAAAAACAGATCTCTGTTGAATTGAACGGAGTGACGTGTGGAAGGCTGTCACTGTGGTTGAATGCGGCTTGACGGGCTCCAGCAATATTTCACACCAAGTCGCGAGCAGGTGATGAATCAGTGGCACACATTACCATATAAAAATAAGGAAGAGAGGAAAATCCCTTTGTCAAACTTCTATCTCGATATTGTTATTATTTTATCATATTTAATTTTTCTCGGCTTTGTCGTCTACTTTATACCAAGCCATGGTCTACAGCTAACAAGCAAACATTTTGATGGGGGCGGATAAAAAAGTTTTTTTTTCTTTCACCGTGTTAATAATAATAATAATGATAATAATAATGATAATAATAATGATTTATTTTAACTGGCAGAGTTAAGGCCGTAAGGCCTTCTCTTCCACTCAACCAGCAAAAAGTATATATATATATATGCATGAACTTACAAAGAATTAAGCAATTTGATTTAGATGAGAGTTACATGTATACAAGAGTTATTTACGAATTAAACAACAAAATACTATGAACTATTAATTAAACACTGAAATAAACTGTGTAGCAGAATTAAGCTAAAATACATAGAATTTTAATATATTACAAATAATATTAGATAATAGAAAGAGATTATTATGAGACAATTTTGAAAATACAGCACTATCAGGATGATGTCTAAAGAAAAAATAACAATGTAGTCAGTGATAGTTTAAATCAGTATGATTGGAGTGAAATGCTAATAAGGTTATCTTTTAAGCTGTTTTTAAAGGTGTTTATTGTCTTGCAGCCCCTAATACTTTGTGACAAGGAATTCCATTGACGCGAGATGGATACTGTAAAAGATGATGAATAACAAGATGTTCTATGAAGAGGTATACTTAGCGTGCCACAGATAAGTGATCTGGTATTTACGTCGTGATTAGAGTATAGATAAGGGAAACGAGACGAAAGGTAATTTGGTGTTGAGGTGTGCAGAATTCGAAAGAGTAAAGACAAAGAGTGTAAAGTTCTGCGTTCTTTAAGTCGGAGCCACGAAAGACTTGCGAAGGACGGTGATATGTGATCATAATAATGTCAAAAGAAGTGCTTACACAAATTTTGGCCACTCGACCGCAACTACGAGGGCCGTAAAAAATTAAGTTCGCCAGGGGCTGATAAAAGAAAAAAAAAACAAATTCATAGGAAAAGTTTATTGGAACAGACACAGCAATTTTGAGCTATTTTTCAACATATTCGCCACCGGAATTGAGACATCTGTCATATCATGGGATCGACAGAGAGGTGCTGTCAAACGCTGGTTCCGATCCCAGACGGCTGACTTCTACGACACAAGGACACAAAAATTGATCCCATGGTATGGCAAATGTCTCAATTCCAGTGGGGGATATGTTGAAAAATAGCGCAACAACTGCTGCATCTGTTTCAATAAATCTTTCCATAAAATTGTGCTTTTTCTGTAAACGGTCCCAGTGAAAATCACTTTCTGGACGACCTCGTAATTGCGGTCGAGTGGCCAAAATTTGTATAAGCACTTCTTTTGACATTATTAACATGGTGGAAGAAAAAAATTTAACTTTTTTATCTGCCATCAGAACGTTTGCTTGTTAGTGGATAAAGCGTCAGCACGTAGAGCTGAAAACCCGGGTTCGAATTCCGGTGCCGGAGAGAATTTTTCACCGCTCCACCTATACTTCATCAGAAATTAGGTGATTATTTACTATAGCGATACAGTACTTGTCCTTCTCTGTGGAAATAATTGAACAATTGATGAACGACATAAAAAATAAGGGGGTATCTGAATGTTATGAATGGTTAGTGATAGTAAATAGAAACCGTTTTGTTTTTAATTGCAGTAAATATTAAATACCGCCGCACAGCCAGTCAAGAAAGTGTGGTTGCAAGATTTCAGAGGAACCGAACCTAACCTAACCTAACCTAACCTAACCTAACCTAACCTAACCTCCGAAGAGTGAGGAGTAGTCTAAAGTATAGGTGGATGGAAATCACACAGGAAGAAGTAGAGAAAGTGTGGATACTAACGGTACCGTTAAAGTAGATAATTACGCAGAAATTAAGTTCCAGAAGTGAAGGCATCACTTACCTTTTTGTGTGAGTATTGTAATGACATTTTTTCTTCTCAATTCCAGACTGGCAATCGTGGTGAGTAGCAGATCTTCGGAACGCTTCCCTAAACAACATCTGCAATAAGGTAGGTGGAAGAATTCCCTCTAAGAAAGTAGAAACTCTGCTTGTATGTGATAACGGACATATTATGTTCCCTGTACTGTTCTTGTTCGTGGAATGAAATGTAAATAATAATGCTGAACATTGTAATTATTCGGTTCACAACACAGATCCCACACTGGAGTTATTTCATCTTTCGGGCATGTTAGGTCTATCTTACCTGCAACTTCACTACCAACGTTAATCTCTGCCATAACCTCACGCCTCCGCTTATCCGGGCTGTGCGAACTTGATACTACTCTTAGAATATTATTAAACAACTTGATGACGGCACCACAACTCAAAACTTTCTTCCTGGAATGGAACAAAACAGAGCCCCTAAAATAATATTAAATTACAGGCCGACAAGATAGGGGACCGATATCGTCCATGCAAGACATGGCGGGAACACTTTTAATTAAACAATTTAGATAAAAGATCAACACAAATACGCGTCAAAAAATTAACTTTCGTACTCCATCGGCAAGTCTATCGTGCTATCAAAAAGGAGTGCGTTATATGGCAGTAAAAGTTTTTAATAGCCTCCCTATGGATATAGAAAATGGAACACAAAACATAAGATTATTTAGGGTCAAATTAAAGAAGTACCTAATTTCTCACGCCTTCTATTCTGTAGGTGAATTCATGGCATTCAACAACGCTTCATGAAATTGATACTAAAACTATGTGTTGTACTATTAGACTATATTGTAAACTTCTTCTGTACATATTTCAACTAGTGACTATAAATTGAGACTTTATAATAGTATTAAGTTTTTTTTTTTTACTTTTTTCATATCCTAGATGTCAAGCAATGTACGAATACCATGGAATGGTTAATAAATGCAATAAAATACAATACAATACAATACAATTTTAACTTAAAACATCTTGCAGCAGGAATCTTTAAGCCAAAAGGCCCAGCGCATGTTTATGTTGTTGGTGTGATTTTATGGTGATTATTTTACTCTGATTTCGGTGGTTAAAATGGTTTGATTTCGGTGAATATTTCGTAAAAAAAATAAACAATTTCGCGCATATTTCGCACCCTAAATAAACTTAAAAAAATATAATAAAATAACAATTTAAAAATATTATTGAAACAATCCCTTTGAAACTAACAGAAAATTGTTTGCATCATTAATAAAATTCATAATTTTCAATCGACTGTGAGGGAGTGACAGCACTGTTTTCTTGTTCACACGAAGCAGCTGTTGTTATGTGCTCGAGCTGCTCCAGGAAGTACTTCCTGAACCTTTGCGTACGTCGTTGCCAGATGTATGTAATGATGAACGATAAAATGTGTAGAAATGTTCAGGTATATTTTAAAACGAGAAAATTTTCAATTTTTATTAGAAAGAAAGAGTAATTTTTCGTGCGAATTATCCATCACACCTGTTTTTTTGTTCAAAATATCTTGATAATGAAATAATTTCGTGAATTTATATCAATTTCGCGAAAAATCGTGGATATATTTAACTTAATTTTTTACTTTCATTGAAGGATTTACATTTTCCGTTCATAAAATTAAGATTTTAACATATTTTGCGTACATAGTTCATACCAAAAAATCACACACCTGATTATGATTATTATTTTGGGTTATAAAAACATCCGAAGAACTTTCGGGTCATCGTTTCTGTTCTTATTATCCCCTCTGCTAGCCTTAAAATTTGTGGAAAGCTTACTGAAGTACTTTACATGTTGCACTATAGGGTAAAGGTTGGTAATACTGTGATACTAGTAATATTGTGATAGTTCTTTTTGAGAATTCATTACAATTTTACTGAACGAGAGGAAGATCGTTTTTTTGCGTCAACTTATGAAGGGAATGTTCGTGGACAAGTTTATGCACAAAACCGATCCTTCTCTCGCTCAGTAAAATTGTAAAAAAAATTCTCAAAAAGAACTGTCACAATATTACTCGTATCACAGTATTACCAACCTTTATTTTCGCCGCGCTCTCATGGTTAACATTCGGCAGGTCTTTGAGCGGCCTCGTGCATAACATTCGGCAGGTCTTTGAAATTTAATTGTATTATTGTTTTCCATTTCTTATGTCGCCTCTACAATCACTCGCCTCAATTTCAATATTGCAACCATTAAGCTGCTTCCATTATTAAATGATACCTACTTGTCTAATCCACGTGGACTAAAACCGAGGTTGCAATGTCTTGTGCTGGGGACGAACATTAAGGTATGTGATTAAAAATTACTATTAAAGAGTTATTATTAAGAGTTAAGAATGTAAACGTACTCATGTATGAAATAATAATAATAATAATAATAATAATAATAATAATAATAATAATAATAATAATAATAATAATAGCCATTTAACAATATAACAAACTAGTGCTTATTCTTATCGAGGAAGTAGACGTGACAACGTGACGCTTAGAGTGAAACAATCGGTCGGCAAAATTATGTTTTAAAAGCACACCGCACGGTATTGTATGATGCCGACATGTTAACCATGAGAGCGCGGCGATAATACCCTGTATTATCTTACAATTTTCGGCCAACTCTACGTGACGCTCTTGAAAAATGATTTTAATTGTACAAGTGCAGTTCTGAGATTTTTATCGAATACAGGACTTGACAGGGTGATTTAGTTTTTTATTGACCCGTTTTACTTATCCTCCGGACTCTTTACATCCGGAGGTTACATTTTATAGTAGGGTAAATTAGGGTCTGTTGGACAGTCGGGCATGTTGGACACTTTGTACTTTAACGTGTTACCTCGCCACTTGTGGGCACCACATTCTGCTAGAAGTCAATGACGGAAGTAGCTACGAGTGGTAACATGTTAAAGTACAAAGTGTCCAACATGCCCGACTGTCCAACAGACCCTAATTTACCCTATATGATTTTAACAAACATGACATTCGGACCTTTTACATCCGTGCATTTTATAAATGCTCCAGACAATTTATTTCTGGTGGCATTTGTTTTATTGTTTTGTTGTTTCTTTTTAAATACTACACAGGGTCTGAGAACTTCTCACTCTTATGGTTTTTATGCATCACCTTGTTGAAATTGCATTTGTTTGCCTCGTTTTAACCGTGATACAGCTTTTTAGTTCTTTTAAGCATTCTGGTTATTGTATTGTGTTTGCGTTTAGTGAAAGATTTTAGATAATAGCCATAGTAGCTGACGCGCCCTTTTTAAACCCCACTAACTAACTAACTAACTAACTAACTAACTAACTAACTAACTAACTAACTAACTAACTAACTAACTAACTAACTAACTAACTAACTAACTAACTAACTAACTAACTAACTAACTAACTAACTAACTAACTAACTAACTAACTAAGGCTCGGTTTTTTCAACCTTTGTTAAAATGCACCTAACATAGCGTTAATTAACTGTAAGTTAAAAGTATGAATTGCTGTTAAAAATATTGCGTTTCTTCAACTTTACATTTCACATTTTGACATTCTGTTTGTTTACTCTGTGTTAGGACCAGAGATTCTAGAGTTTAACCATAGCCTATAACCAAGAATAGGCTCTGCAAATCTAGTCTTTCAGGTGAAGTTCCCTGTAAAGCAGATTTGAATAATTTCAAGGGAAAAATTGTTCCGGGGCCGGGTATCGATCCCGGGACCTCTAGTTGAACGTACCAGTGCTCTACCACTGAGCTACCCGGGAACTCCACCCGGCCCCGTCTCAACTTTTCCCTTTATATCCACACAACTCGCGTGGGCTGACGAAACGCCAGAGACCCACAACGAGTGCACACAATCTCTGTGTGACTTGGAATTGTGGTTTTCTATTAACGAACACAGTAACGTATATATTATGCAAATCTAGTCTTTCAGGTGAAGCTCCCTGTAAAAGTTGAGACGGTATCGGGTGGAGTTCCCGGGTAGCTCAGTGGTAGAGCGCTGGTACGTTCAACCAGAGGTCCCGGGATCGATACCCGGCCCGGAACAATTTTTCCCTTCAAATTATTAAATCTGCTTTACAGGGAGCTTCACCTGAAAGACTAGATTTGCATAATATATACGTTACTGTGTTCGTTAACAGAAAACCACAATTCCAAGTCACACAGAGATTGTGTGCACTCGTTGTTGGTCTCTGGCGTTTCGTCAGCCCACGCGAGTTGTGTGGATATAAAGGGAAAAGTTGAGACGGTGTCGGGTGGAGTTCCCGGGTAGCTCAGTGGTAGAGCGCTGGTACGTTCAACCAGAGGTCCCGGGATCGATACCCGGCCCCGGAACAATTTTTCCCTTGAAATTATTCAAGTATAGGCTCACTTCTGTTTTCTGAACTCTGACAATTGCGATTCTCGCTTGTTTCCGTTGTTTGATTCAGAGAGGATAGAAGTCTTTCTATTCTCTCAGGTTTGATTTCTGCTTCTTTCCTCGTCTGTATCACAATAGCCTGGAGCGGCGTATTGGTATTGCTGTTATGAAATGGAAAACACTGGAACAAAAAGAAATCGTGGGACTAATTTCTCTTCATTCGAAAGAAACCTTCTGCTGGAAATTATTTCGCAGTATAAACCAATTAATGAGAATAAACAAACAAACGGATCTAAGTTGAAAGCGAAAAGTTAGGCTTGGAAGAAAATAGCCTATACCTTTGTATGAACTTCTGGTCTGTCAAATCACAGAAATCATCCCCTCTGTCTATGTATTCATGGATATCATTTTCTAAATAATGCAGATATATAAATTCAGCATCTAACACACCAGCCATATTGGATACTTCTATGCTAACAGAGAGTTAAATGATTTAACTGCATGAAATCGGGCAGCTATATTAACATAGGTTTTAACAGCTATTAGTACGAACAGTAGTTGAAGAAATTCTTAAACTGTTAAGTTTACAGTTAAAATGGAATAACACACTATTATAATTTAACAAAGGTTGAAGAAACCGGGCCTAACTCTTACAATTTCATTGTGAATATTTAGCATGTATTTTTATTTTTTAAAGACAGAAATATTTATAAAATGCTACTCCATGTGATAGTAGCATTAAATATGCATTTCGAATTTCGCTCTGTGATTTTTTTTTTTAATCTACATTATTTCTATCAACATTTTTGGGATTTCGCTCACATTTTCCATCCTTAAGGCCGAATTTATTGCTTTTACCAGCCAATAAAGGTTAAATTAGCGGGAAGGAAACTTCAGGGTTGTACATGTTTACCCATTTACTTCGCGTCGATCTAGATGTTTGCTCAGTGAGTAGGCCGCTTTCTCCCAGTGTTTGCTTGTAAGATTGCACCTGGTTATGATCGCAAGCCCTGGGAATCCCCTGCACTGCGCCGCCGGGACCTGGGGGCTAGCGGGGTCTAAGCAGAGAGAGAAACGACGAAACCTCGCCTGCGCGCCCTCATTACAATGTTTCCCCCATTTGTATGTTATCCTCCTGTGTACAGCAGAATCCCATTTATTCTTTCCTTACTAATACGTTTGCGGCGTTTATACGATACGTTTATGTACTCCTCTGAGCTCGGTTTCTGCATGTTTCAATTGCACGTTTCTCTCTTTTGTGTGTTACATTTATGTCTATAGAGGAACCTCCCTCATAAGTCTCTCATTAGTAGACTGTGTTCTTTGGTGCAAAGGGAACGTGGTTTTTGTGTTTCGCTGTAATACAATCATAGCACGTTGTTCTTGGTTGCCGTGCTTTGCAGTGAATCTGAGTTTCCAGGTTCAAATCCCACCGATAGCAGTTGAAGACTAACATTCTTTATGTTGATTCCTATCAGTAAAAAAAATCCTGATGATTATGCATCCGAGATTTACAGAACGAAAGCGAACCGTGTCCTTGACTGAAAAAGGTCAAAACAAAATATTCCCATGAATGAATAAATTTATACTACTATAATTGAAGGACTCAGAGCCAAAGGCGACTAACCCACAATTACAAAATGAGTAAATAAGAGTTGATGTTAAGAGCATCCTGACAAAAAATGATTGGTTTCACAATTTATTTTAAATGGTCTACATTGAATAAATACAAAAAATATGATGAATCTATAACGGCAATGTATAGTTTTGAAAAAAGACTTAATAACGAACAAAACAAAATTTTGGGTTGGTCGCCTTTACCTCTGAGCCCTTCAATTATGTGCATTATTAGCAGGAAGTGTGGTAGGAAGTGTGTCTCAGTGAAACTTACAGCAGAGTCCGTATAGGCCAGTTTCTGTCTGACGCTTTTCCAAGGAGATGCACTATCTCCTTTACTTTTTAACTTTGCTCTAGAATATATAATTAACAAAGTCCAGGAAAACAGAGAGGATTTGGAATTGAATGGGTTCCTCAACTGCTTGTTTATACGGATGAGAAAATCCACAAACTATTAGCGAAAAGAAGGAAAGTTTACTTGAGGAAAGTAAGGTTTGGAAGTAAATCCCGAAAAAAAAAGTATATGGTTATGTCTCGTAACCAGAACTTAGTGCGAAATGAAAATATAAAAATTGGAAATTTATTCTTTGAAAAAATTGGAAAAATTCAAATATCTTGGAGCAAGAGTAACAAAAATATAAATGACACTCGGGAGGAAATTAAACGCATAATAAAAATGGGAAATCCATACTATTACTCGGTTGAGAACTTTTGTCATCCAGTCTGCTCTCAATAAAATTGAAATTTAGAATTTATAAAACAGTTATATTACCAGTTGTTCTGTACGGTTGTGAAATTTGAACTCTCACCTTGAGAGAGGAACAGAGGTTAAGGGCGTTCGAGAATAAGATGCTTAATCAAATGTTTGGTGCTAAGAGGGATGAAGTTACAGGAGAATGGATAAAGTTACACAACACAGAACTGCACGCATTGTATTCCTCACCTGACATAATTAGGAACATTAAATCCAGACGTTTGAGATGGGCAAGGCATGTAGCACGTATGGGCGAATCCAGAAATGCATAAAGAGTGTTAGTTGGGAAACGGGAGGGAAAAAGACCTTTGGGGAGGCCGAGACGTAGATGGGAGGATAATATTAAAATGGATTTGAGGGAGGTGGGATATGATGATAGAGACTGGATTAATCTTGCTCAGGATAGGAACCGATGGCGGGCTTGTGTGAGGGTGGCAATGAACCTTCGGGTTCCTTAAAAGCCAGTAAGTAAGTAAGTAAGTAAGTAAGTAAGTAAGTAAGTAAGTATAATTATGTGCATTATTAGTAGGAAGTGCAGTAGAATGTGTGTCTCAGTGAAACTTACAGCAGAGTCCGTATAGGCCAGGTTCTGTCTGACGTTTTCCAGTTCACTGCGGGCTAGGCTATAGCAAGGAGATGCACTATCACCTTTACTTTTTAACTTCGCTCTGGAATATGCCATTAACAAAGTCCAGGAAAACAGAGAAACAGAGAGGGTTTGGAATGGAATGGGTTACTCAACTGCGTGTTTATGCGGATAACGTGAATATGTTAGGAGAAAGTCCACAAACTTGTAGGGAAAACATGGGAAGTTTACTTGAAGAAAGTAAGGTTTGGAAGTAAATCTCGAAAATATAAAGTATATGGTTATGTCTCGTAACCAGAAAATAGTAAGAAATGAAAATATAAAAATTGGAAATTTATCCTTTGGAAAGATGGAACAATTCAAATAACTTGGAGCAACAGTAACAAATATTAATGACACTCTAGGGGAAATTAAACGCAGAATAAATATGGGAAATAGCTGCTATTATTCGGTTGAGAAGCTTTTGTCATCCAGTCTGGTTTAAAAAAACTGAAAGTTAGAATTTATAAAACAGTTATATGGCCATATTGTTGCTGGTCGGTCTCACCTTCACCATCTTCACTCCACCCAAACACGTGGCACTTAAAGAAGTTCCAACCCTACTATTGCCAGGTAGCAACTTTATAAGCAGTCAGTGATTCTGATAACATAACTGTAAAATAATTACTTACACAGAGGATAGATATTGGACATTTTTCACTCCTATTTTCCTCCATATAATTTTTACAAGATTAGCAGTCCGATATGGTCAATTCCAAGGAGTAAATATTCACAAAAAAAAAAAAAAAAATGTTTTGTGGAATGTTGAATGAAAATGTTTTCTAAGTAATTGTTTGACAATATTTAATTTGTCGTGACTTTTTTTTTAATTTTTAGGGCATAATTGCATGAATATTTTAAAAGCTTTTTGGTCATAAAAATCCGAACTGTAATATTATATTGGCAGAATACTGAAGATCTTCACTGTTGTCTATGATCATTTCTATATCATTAGCTTTTCTGATTATGATATAGTAATATGCGTTACAAGGGAGGTATGTTGAAGTTTTCATGTTCGAGGAAAAGTTTGAAAAAGCGAAACGTAGTTGAGCTTTTTTTAATTTCAGAGAATTGAAAGAAAACATACCGCTCGTGTATCGTACATTATTTTGTGCGAAGATCGTTTATTACATACCTGAAAGAGGAATTTCTAATTAGTTGCAATGAAATCTCCATCTTGGTTTCTGTTCAATGACGGCAAATTTGCAAAACAAAAATATATATCTTCAACATTGTTGCTTTAAAATGTTTTCTGTGTTTACTATACTCCAGCAGGCCGTGATATACGTCTGTCTTTTTTTTCCCCCAGTCTATGGAATCTTGTTGATTTTTTCACGGCTTCCTTAATGTTACTTGCATCACGAATGCAGTAACTTTAGTGGAGTTGCAGAGTTTACTTAATTTTTGAAAATATTTAAAAACAATAATTAACAGTGCAATTTAGGTGAAATTGCAGTGGTAAGTTTCCAATTTATAATTATTACTATATTGAACGTCTCTAAAAAATAATATGTTAAAAGCCTAAAGCAGTAAAATGAATATGTCTCTTAAGCGGTAAGAAGAGGGAAATTGTTATGTGTGTTAGGTTGGGAATACTGAATGTGGAATTTTAGACTTTCCGCGGATTGGTTTTGTGCGGAAACCAAGCAAATACGCACGATCTCGCACAAAATAAATTTTCGAATTCGCACGATAGATGTGATGAAGTGAGGTTATTGTGATTGGAAGTTATGGTTTAGTGGAGTAAATAAAGGAAGGTAATTTATACGAATCAATAATTTTATTTCACTCAAGGTTGAAGGTACAAGGACAAAATAAAAGTAAGAAAATGGATTTTATAAACACATTTTAATAAATATAATACCCTAGTTCCTTTAATTGGATCAATATTATGTTATTAAACTCAATAGCATTGTACATACGAGTCAGTAACAGAGGAATGTAATACTGGTGATTATTATCGACTTATATCGATAATCTGGCATGGATCGGTATTTGGCATGTTGAGTGTATACTAAGAAATAATCGACATCCATATCTCGGAAATATACAACATCACAATTAGTTTGTACATGTCTAAACTACACGATACATATCGATATTATACAACAATCCATTTCAAAACAAATACTAAATACCAACATCGAAACGCTTTTATTTCATTTTCCTATGTAACATTTAATTTTATCCCCTTAGGTTTTAAAATGTTGCTTTTTTCACCCGTTTTCATTGTACGTATAGTTAAAATACCATTTATTTATAACCCCCTCTCAGTACACTCTCTTCAATTGACGGTGAGTGAGCTCAGGTTTTGATCATGATTGTACAGCACATATTTTATATCGACAAGAATGGACACTACGAAGGCCATCGATAAATGTTTCCATTGTTGAAAAACGTCATTTCCTACTAGATGCCCAAAGCAGGAAAGAACTATAATTTTAGTGACAAAATGAAAATAAATTTTTACAATTTTTTTCGCTAGTTATTATGCTACAAATCGGTAGTGTATTGAAATCTACAACATATTTTTCATGTGGTAAATTATACAGTACAGAAGAATACTAAGTATGTTCCTTTTGAGAGATGAATCAAGGGGGACTTAAACATAAAAGACCAATGTTATTGTGGTCATTTGTGAACGGTTTTTGAGATATCCATAGAAATAAAATCGAGTAGATGACGACATTGCAAAACTATTCACGTAACAGTGGCGGTTGTCGAAAAATTATGTACGTGACTGCTGGAAGGGTCAGTAACATAACGCGTCATAGGTGCATTTTCCACCTTCTTGGCTTTGACTTGCTTCTACCGTCACTGAATGCAAGGTTGCCACGTTTTCCTATCAAACATCTTGTTACTGACCTTGAATGAAATTATAGCCAAATCGTAAATGTTACGCAACAAACCAAAAATGACACATTTGTTGGTATTTGTTCTAGAAAATCCCCAACATCAACTCTCCAACGTCACCCGTTTTCCTGGAATATGCATTATAAAATCCAACTAAAAATACTACTTCTTTCACACCACGTTCACAAAAGACCACCATGATATCATATTTTTTTAACTCGTTGCCCTAGTTCATCTCGAAACCCTTTGAAGCACAAATTAATTTTTTATGTTTTTCATATCATGGATCATACCAAAGCTTCAATCAATTTTTTTCAACATTTTAACTCTGCACATAATTTCAAAACACAGATGGAACCTCTATGTATACTCAAGAGGTGGTTCCTTGGTGGAATATCCGTGCCATAAAATTGAGAAAGAAAGAAAACGGTGGTTCTTCTGAGTAACGACTATGATTCAAAGGGTTAAAGGAAAATATTTAGTGCTCTTCCACCCTGTATATTGTGTTGAATGAGTTTAATTTGATGTTAACATTATCTGGGTAGGTTTTGTAAATTTTTAATGGTACATTCTTCGGAAACATTGCCTTTTTTTTTTTTAGGAACTTCGTTTCCGATACAGTAAAGTGAAATTTTATAAAAAAGTCACAATTTTCCTAACAGGCATTAAAAAATCAAAACAACTCTAAATTCGTTAAAAAATTAAACGTTTTTGTTACAAAAAAATTTGAGCGATGTAATATGAAGAATTTGACCAAAGAAAAACTAGATTATTCAAGCATTTGTTTACATCCATGAGGAAGAAAATAACTGTGTAAATTATTTTTGAACAAAATTAAGAACACATGACGTCACACACTGCTGAAGCGATGTTTTATAGTAATTAATAGTTTTTTTTAATGATCTGCAGTGTAGAGATTTTGTAAAATCGAACGTTCCTGGGAGAGAAAAAACGAGTACATTTTTACATTTGTAAACTTTCATTTGTTGAATATAAACTTTGTGTATCTGTGTGTTGAAAATATAATTTAATAGAATTATATACACTCAGTGAAGCTGTAAGCGGACGAACTGTAGCAGGGCAGGAGTGAAAGAGAGAACTAGAGCTGGCATTGTTAAAGCTACCCGTTCAAAGCTTGGCTGTCCCGTCTAGTAGGTAATGCTCTCAAGAAAGCATCATCCCAAATCCATCCTTTTGTTTGCCACAGATTTAAAGCTTTTCTTTTTCTGATTCTTTTTGGTTGTGAATAACTTTTATAATCAGTCTTGTGCAATACATGTTTTTCATTCTATTTGTTCCCGCGGAAGTAAGGAATTACGTCATAGATATGGGTAATAAACTCCTTTTCTTTCTTTGTTTTTCCACGTATTCCATACGTTTGTCATAACTACATCTCTCGTCTTTCGACAAAGGGCAGTACCACCGGTCATTTGGTGAAAAATCAGTTTATTATTTTTAACTCTCCTGCTACCAAGGTTTTTTTTCAACTTTCTACTACCAAGGGAGGTAATACAATTACCCTCATAAAATCATGGTACCAACCTTTGTTAAACACTTGGAATATTAACAATACATATATTATTAACTATGGACCAATACAAAATGTAAAAATATAAAATAATTTTCCACTTTTTAAAAATACAGGGTGATTCAAAAGTTCCGTTCCATTTTGTTAAAAATGTGTACCAAAATTAATGAACTTCATATATGTCACTGGTGATACTATGAGAAGAAAGTCAGTAAAGTTAAACTTGCCTACCTTCTATTTGAAGGTAAACTGTTCAACGCTATATAATTTTGATAGGATGAAAAACACAGCTACAAGCATTGAAAGTGATAGTATAAAAAAAATTGTAAATAATTTCGGTTACCGTATTTGTTGAAATTTAAACATTTAAATACAATACATACAACCATAAACATCTGCAAGACATTAGTTTACAATAAAATAAAATCCACAAAAAATCGTTAAAAATTCTAAAGATAAATAAATAAAAATATAAATCTACGAAAATGAAATTTAGTTTTTTGTTGAAATTAAAATATTTGAATATCACCTATACTACAATGAATATCTCGGAAAAAGGCTCTACTAATAATTATTTCTAACACAATTGCTTTTAGTATAACCACAGTCTAGTATATACAGTCACGAAGCTCAATACGTAGGGAATATGCATCCATAGATAGTTGCTAACCACTAGGATCGCTATTATCGCCTCATCACAGAAAATGCGAAGTAGTACCGGCACAGTCTATTGTTCCTAGTACTCTCAACAGCTCAAGCTTCGTGACTGCATATACTAGACTGTGGTATAACTACAATATACAGAAATAGAAATTAAAAAAAAAATTGGAAGCAAAGGTCATGATATACTCATGGTAATATAAATAACAATGTGAATAATTATATGAATAACAGAGAATAAAATAATTTGGAAGGAAACAAGCTAAAAAATGTACAAAATTAAGCTGCAAATTGAATTTCATATCCTGAAATTTTCTTGACACAGACTACCAAGGGGGTAACGGGATCACCCCATTTAAATAACACGAATTACTTATTAAAGTAAGTTAATTTTTTATGTTATTCTTAATTCAAAATGTTAGTAGGCGTATAGCGGACAAATACATGGAATTTCAAAAAAAAATATATATAGAGAAAAATGAAAATAAAATTGAAAAATTATGAGTGGGGTTATCCTATTACTACCGTTAGTAGCAGGAGGGTTAAAATAGAAACGTATTAGATTAATTCCTGGAAAGGAAAACAAAGAAGAAAACAAGAGAATATAGAAGTTATTAAATGTTGCTCAGAAGTTAATAAATCTACATCAAACTTCTAATAATTCGTGTTTTCATCAGTCTTTGGCCATATTGGTCCCATCGTCCTTATAGTACAGACAAAACAATTAACCAATAAAGTTATAAGTATTAAATACGTTGAAACAATAAGTGCAGCACATCAAATACAAGTATAATACAGGCATCTCTCGCTTAACATAATTGATCTGTTTTTGAAAATCAGACGTTTTGCACGAAAACTTAAATTGGAACAAAGTGAGCAAAGCTATAATGAATTTCTCAAACATACAGGGTTTTCATTTGAAAACTTTCCAGTCTGAATAAGTAATTATTTAAATTTAGATATTGAGGGGAAAGTCTGAAACCAGGCATTTCAGATTTCACCCCCCATCCCAGCCACCCCAACTTTAAAATTTCAAAAGGCACCCCTATATTTTTATACTTAAATATGAAAGACACTTCAACACCAAATTACCTTTCGTCTCGTTTCTTTTATCTATACTCTAACCACGACGTAAATACCAGATCACTTATCTGTGGCGCGTTAAGTATACCTCTTCATAGAACATCTCGTTATTCATCTTATACAGTATTCACCTCGTGACAATGGAGTTCCCTGTCACAAAGTATTAGGGGCTGCAAGACAATAAACACTTTTAAAAACAGCTTAAAAGATAACCTTATTAGCATTTCACTCCAATCATACTGACTTAAACTATCACTGTCTACATTGTTACTCCTTCTTTTAGACATGCATCCTGATAGTGCTGTATTTTCAAAATTGTCTCATAATAATCTCTTTCTTTTATCTAACATTACTTGAAATATATTAACATTCTGTGTATTTTAGCTTATTCTGCTGCATAGTTTATATTTCAGTGTTTAATTAATAGTTAATAGTATTTTGTTGTTTAATTCGTAAATAACTCTTGTATAGGCTACATGTAACTCTTATCTAAATCAAATTGTTGAATTCTTTGTAAGTTCATACATATGTATGTATACTTTTTGCTGGTTGAGTGGAAGAGAAGGCCTTAAGACCTTAACTCTGCCAGCTAAAATAAATCATTATTATTATTATTATTATTAGTATTCAATTGTTTATACATCTCATTCAGTTGTTTTCGTATCTTTTGTTTTCTATCGTCGCCTGACAACCTGGATTGATAATTGGTTGGAGTGGGGGTGAAATCTAAAATGCAATTAAGGCTGGTTTCAGACTTCCCCCTCAATATCTAAATTGACGTGTTTTTTTGTTCAAATTGAATTCAATTTAAATAATTAGTTATTTAGACTGGGAAGTTTTGAAATGAAAGCCCTGTATAATCCCGGAGAAGTGTTTTAAAATACAAGTAAAACTTTGTGAAACTTCTAATAATTATCATTGTAAGTAACAAAATATTTATTATGTTCTTCATGCAATTTTTTCGTATGCAGTAACATAAAATTTCCATTTTGTTGAATAAATATTTTGCTTTACGACACGGCATAGAAAACAACATGATATGTAAGGTACATTTTTATGAAGAAAATATAGGTAACGTTTACATAAAAAGGGTAAGAATGTTTTTTTTTTGTTATGGAATACTACTTACCAAGTGAAGACTTGAGGTAAGGTTCACTACATCGTATCGCACTCATCGCACGAATCGCACGGATCGGAAAAACACAATCTTTGCTGTAATTGTTATGTAACCGCGTTCACTACATCGTATCGTACGCATCGGCTATCGGCAAATCCGTCCACGTTTCTCGGATGGGCAACATTTCCGATGCGTGCGATCATGGCCTTCTTTAATAAATCAATTTTAATTGCTCAACTGTTACTATTATGTTGTGCCATGTTCAGTGTCGCCCAAAATGGCAGACGGAAAACTTATTTCGCGTGTAGAAAATTGCGAAGAATTATATAATTTGAGGCGTTCCCATTACAGTAATCAAGTCGTTTCTTGCAAATATATTATGTAACCAATATTTCTTTCGTTTCTTCCTCTTCAATTAAGACGCATGAAGCAATTACAAATTCTTATTCGCTAACAGACGTAATTAATAGACCTAACCTCAACTCCTCTACTTTCAGTAATGTCAATATCGTACGACGTCATGTTTTAAACAGCGTGCGATTCGTACGAGGAGTGCGATACGATGTAGTGAACGCTTACCTTTGAATGTATGAAGAAAATCGAGCTGAAAAGCGAATTTTGTTTTTGAAAGGCTTAGGAATATCATTTTCTTGAATATAGGCCTATTGTAATGCATTTCTTTAAATAAATATATTTGTCTATACAAACTTCGTCTAAGAAACAATAGAGAGTTTTCGCACCCTCGACTCTCGCTAAACGTTTAACGCTATGTTGATGTCAGTACAGTAGTTTCCATGTTTTGAAACAGGAAGTAGTTCTCTAGGCGAGGGGTGAATGTGGGCTAGAGGGGTGGCTTGTACAGCATTGCCACATTGAGTGAGAATGTACCTTTTCACTGAAATTTGTGTTACAAAAATCCGCCTGCTAGCGACAAACTGGCAATACAATACCAACCGAGCGCAATGCGTTGTTCTGTTGTTCGCCGGGACAATGTTGCCAAACTTAAAGCGCCAGGCCACGTGCATTTTAATATATGAGCCGTTCACAGCAGAAGTGGTGTAACTCAAAAATGGATAATAAGGGTTAAAGTAAACATTCTGTAAAATACAACGCAAAGTAGCAATTAATATTCAATTTATTTAAACTACTAGCCGTACCCGTGCGCTCCGCTGCACCCGTTAGAAATAAATATAAAGTAATTACATAATTAAAATAGGACATCTGATCCAGGGAACATTCGTGTTTGATATAAGGATAAATCGTTTATTATGTTACTTAATTTAAATTGTATTTGCATAATTAAAATGCGATCATTTTGATCCAGAGACCACTCATTTGGTCATAAAAATTATTTTAGGAAATACAGGAAACGAATGTACAGAATAGCTTATCAAGTTTTCTGTGCATAAGAAGCTATTTTAATATTACCTGTCCTCGATTCACTCAGAAGTTACTGTAATAACATTATAACATTATGTACATGTAGAGAAACTACACTTTCCAATGGTGAATTAATAATTAATTATACAAATCGGTTAATTTAGCTTCTGATATTACTTCATACAAACACAGAAACATTCTCTGTAGGCTATCTTTCATAGCTTTCGATTGTTGCTGTCCAAGGCCCCTTATAGACGAAGTCATTTGTTTTTTAATTCATTACACGGCCTTAGATGACAGTTATTTTAATTTTAAAACTAATTTATCTCATTAAATATCAGTCCTACCAAATTTTTCATGGAATAAAACTTATCGGAAATTATTTTTAAAGAAACTTTTGTCATGTAAAATTTTTCACAAAAAATCAATAATAAGCGAGATATTTTGATTTACTTAATTCAGGCCCCCTTATAACCCCCCTTTTAAATAATGTATTTTGAATGCCATATAGCCTAAAATTTAAGTTACAATGAACTTAATTTATATTCCAATTTTCATCGAAATCCGTTCAGCCATTATCGCGTGAAAAGGTAACAAACATACAGACGGACAGACAGACATACAAACAAAAATTTCAAAAAAGCGATTTTCGGTTTCAGGGTGATTAATTATACATGTTAGGACCAATTATTTTTTGAAAATCGAAAATTACCAGAAAAATTTCGGCTACAGATTTATTATTAGTATAGATTAGTAGTCAGTGGGACATATTAATTGTTACTTTGCGCTGTATTTTACAGAATTTTTACTTTAAACCTCATTACCCAATTTTGACTTGCACCACTTTTGCTCTGAACGGCTCATATAGTTGCTTTCGTGTGCTGTATCATTGCCGCTGTTATTGCAAGTGTAAAAGTGTGAATTGTATGCAATTCAAATACTTCGTCATGTGCATTCTTTAAATATTCTGGTCAAAAATGCAAAGCCCTTGACTCAATAGAACTCGCGGCACGACTATTTCTGTTTTTTTGAAAGATGGAACATGACAGGAGAATTGCGATCGGAAAAACAACTGAATGTCACAAAGCGTTATAGGCTTGTTGCTATGGTAACAACGGTTGAGTTGCCAAACTTACCGTCCCCACGTGGCGAGTGCTTCATAGCTCTCTTGGCGACATTTATTGTGCACACAATGTTAGCATTGGTACGTTTCGTCTTTGATTCTCTGTCGATTTTTGTATTGTTTTCTTACCTTTACGTCAATTGTCAATGAATGTTTTAACGCCAACCATCTTAACGTCAAGTGCTAGCTTCCATCAGCTGGCAGCGTGATAGTGCATATTGGCAACATAGCACTGTAGTTCCGAGCTCGGCCGCTTAACTGTCGTGTCCCATATTAAAAAATAAACAGGTATAAGAGGCAACCGAGCATCTAATGCCAGCAATATGATGTCACTTCCTGTCTAGTCGTCTTATAAGGTGGAGACTAGTATAGTGATGTATCTTCATGTTCGTAAAACTTCGAGAAAAATCGAAAGTAATCGGTGGTGCATGTATTACTTTAACGTAAGACTATTGTTTGTTGTTTTTATTATACGACATTTTTCGCTTCATTAACATTTATCATGTCATAGCACCTATGATAATTGCGCTGTAATTTTTCTAATTGATATCTCAATGTCTAGGGAAAGCATAAAAAAATTTAGAAATGAAAATATTTTTTGAAAAGTGAAAAGAAAAAAAAAATAACTTCCAGGTGATCTGTTCAGAATAAACATCTACACTTTCAAAACTTGGTAAGCGGCAAGCTTTTTTATTTTTCACGTTAGATGGGGGGGGGGGGTCAAAGCAAAAGAAATGTTGGAGAAAGAATGAAAGTTACTTTTAAAAGTTGTCGCTACTCAAAATCTTTATTTATTTCCGAGTTTTGGAGAGTTAAAGAGTTTTCCCTTGGCGGAGTACTCACGTCTCAACCTTTCGTCTGTTAGAATCTCAACATAAAATTATTTCCTGAGCCTACTTGTGCTTTCGGCCTGATTAATTTATCCATCTTGAGTTGTTCTAAGTAGATGAATATCGCCCATAGTGATAAATCTCAAACGAGCTGACATGATTTAACACCGAATTAGGGCAACGGTAAACTTCGTTCGTCCACGTTATATGCCTTAGAGATAACGGCTCTGTTATTGAAATAACGTGAGATGAATGGCTCTGGTTGGCTCTTTTATCAATGACGTCATCATAGCGTTAAACGTTTAACGTACCAGTAGAGTTAAAAATTTATCTACTATCATGTATTGAGCGGTAGGTAACTTAAACAGTATAAAGGGTGGTTATTAAAACCCAAGAAGCATTTTATCGAGAGGAAATCTTGCGAGATATGCCTGTATTTAGTTGAACATAAACAAATGGAATGATTTTGGTATTATTTGTAGTATACTCTTAAAAAAAATTGGAAAGTGCAATACTTAAAACTAAATAAGAATAATACAGTGTAATTCCTCTTGTCTCTCTTTGACTTTTTCATTTGTTAGGTATTCTTCCAACCATGTTTTAAACGTATGATCGCCGTAGTGTCAATTCTTGGCGGTTTTATAATAACCAAATATACATATTTTACATAGACTACCCGCTATACACGGCTATGTACAGACACAAGTTCGGTTTGTATCACATATCATGAACACTAACTAGTAAAGCCCGCTGGAAACACAGTAGATTAGTTACGCTGTAAGTGAGTGGACCGGTGTCGCCTTCGTATACAATTCAGATTAATTTACGATATATTGGTTAATGACGCAACATGTTGAATAGTTGTAATAAATAGTAGCAGAATTGATACACGAAAATTACAAACGAAATGGAGCGGAAATTGATCTCGGTTCTAGAAACTGTTATTAATATTACATCGTATTTGAAACCTAATTTTGTTACCAGCATATTCGAGATTTTGTTGTATAAGACTTTTCGAAAGATATGAGAAGTTCCATATTAAAATGTTATGTATTTTCCAAATGTTTGTTTATATCTGTAGTACTATAACCAAAATCACCGTTTCTGGCGCGTGTAATAAGTAATGGGAACGTTGAGGGCGAGTATCTTATCTTTTCCACAACATGTGGGCGAGGAAGCCTGTAACTGAGAGCGTATTCCGAATCTCACCGGTGAGCAATCCGATGGCATCACGGTGTTCCGGATTCCACCGATGACGTCATTGATGCTCCACCGGTGTCGCACCGGTGCCATCAACTTGCAGAGCGAACATGTCAACGGACCAGTTATTACTACCGGCTCAAGAAATAAATTATTTATGCTATGTCTTCTTTGAACGAGATGGCAGTACGAAAATTTCGCAAAATTTTGCTAGCGTAGCACAGACAACAAGTTGTACAGTCGCCATGACAGCCATCGATCCTTCCAGCAGTTTTGTTCCTTATTTCACTGCAACGTGACATCATTGATGCCACCGGACCGGTGAGATTCGGAATATGCTGTGTGTTTGACAGATTGCTGATGTCACATCTATTTAGGAGATGATACCACTCTCAGACGAAGTGGCAACAGATGCCACTGGCTGGACAGTGTTTTCAACGACATACCCTAGAAACTCGAAGTACGAGTGTCTTGCCTTTGCGTAGACAGTGAACAGTAAGACTGACAACTGTGATTGGCAGATCGCTGACGTGACGTGTTGGGTGGTACCGTTCACAGCTGCACTGGCAACAGGTGCTCGCTGATTGGAATTTTACTCAAGGACACGCGCCAAAAACGCTGGCAGCCCACTCGAGTTTTGTGGATATAAGTGGAAAAATTGAGACGGTGTCGGGTGAGTTTCTGGGTAGCTCAGACGGTAGAGCGCTGGTATGTTCAACCAGAGGTCACGGGATCGATACCAGGCTCCGGAACAATTTTTACCTTGAAGTTATTCAAATCTGCTTCTCAGGGAGCTTTACCTGAAAAACTAGACTTGCATAGAAATAAAATGATTAGGTTTTGTAACTTTACCAGCTATGAAATAACGACACTGAAATTTGGTTTTTGTCTGTAACCTATTAAAATAGATAAAATGGACTTACCATACAATACCTATGAGGTACAGATTGCATTCACCTGAATTATTAACTTCTTTATTTCACTTGTTTTCAGTCTCATTAGACGTTAAGGGTATATGTATGCGAATGATCACAAATATTATCAGAAAATGCAGGCTCTAAATTTCTAAAATTTTATAAAAAAATTAACTCACAATTGGACACAAATTACTATGTATCACAACGAGTCTTATTAGAACTTAAATATCTTATAAAAGTATAAAAAAGGTTACTAATAATATTTTTCAAACCAGTTTTATCAAAGTATGAAAAAAAAATTCTGCAGTTACATCATTTGGTAACCATAACATTGTTATGGTCTCTCTGGCATTTTTAATATTTTTCCTGCATGTAATAAACACTTATTTCTGAAAAGTAGACTACTTTCAGACATGTAGAGTTGTTTATTTTAATACAATTAATTTTTTATTTGTCCTATATAAAATATATTAAAATTTACATAATGTTTTGTGACCTAATTTTTCTGTTTTCAAAGAAATGGACATTATTGTAGTCTACCTTTTGCATAAATGCATGTCACGTCAGTGTACAAAATTTCAGAATTCTATCCCTAATGGATGTGGAGTTATGAAATAATATTTGTGAACATTTTGAAATTTTGGAAAATTTAATTTAAAGTAAACGGTGAATTCTAAAAAATATTATTAGTAACCTTTTCTATACTTTTACCAGATATTTAAGTTCTAGTAAGTCTTGTAGTGGTACTTTGTAATTTTTGTCCGATTGTCAGTTCCTTTCATTACAAAATTTTAGAAATTTAGAGCCTGCATTTTCTGATAATATTTTGTGATCTTTCACGTGCATATACCCTTAACTCAACCTCATGTCTAGCGGTATAAAAACGGTTATCTGAATTGCAGATTGACATTTTTGGCTTTATTAGCCGTTACTGTGAAATCAAAGTGAATCCGCTATTTTTAATGACTCCAGTATTTATTTTAATTCTGGTATTTCTGCACAATTTTGCTACCTTCATGTATGTTGCATCATTAGCCACAGTGAGGTATGAAACATTTTTAAATGCTCAGCTTTCAAAACTGAGTTTGTCGCTGTCGATTGTATACGTTAGGTGCTGCAACACGCACGACACGGGTGTTGGATAGAAATTATTCCTCTCTTCGGAAATAAAAAGCAATGCCCTCAGAAACTGGCACCCATCACAATCACAACAATAGTTTTTACAATAATTTTTACAAAAGTATTACTATGTGTCCTCTGTGGTTCAAGAAGTAGTGTTCCTTCTCAAGAATTCAGCGATCCCGGGTTCGGTTGCCAACAGGGGATTGGAATTTATCGCCGTATCGGCGTGTGTAATTTATATTAGACTTTGTCAACCTACCCGCATAATTGTGTATACTAAGAATGAAAGGTTAACTTTGAGTGAAAATCCACATAAACTTGATTACGAAATGGATAAGAAGGTATATGTTGCTGATACTGTTGCAAGTGGTGATAATTGTAACACTGTACGTGCCGTCTAAGATTGAGATGGGTAATGAAGAATAAGTATAACTATAACATGAGAAAATTTTAATCATTACGGATATTAGAAATATAATGCATAGCAAAAATGGTGAAGGTTATTATTATTATTATTATTATTATTATTATTATTATTACTATTATTATTATTACTATTATTATTATTATTACTATTATTATTATTATTTTTATTATTAATATTAATCATTATAATCTGTGTTCTTCATTTTGTTGCATTAATTGTATCACTGTGCTGGACGTTATTGGCCAATGGCTGTTGTCCAGCATAAATAAATAAATAAATAAATAAATAAATAAATAAATAAATAAATAAATAAATAAATAAATAAATAAATGTCTTCTTCTCCTTCCACTTGCAGTTCTGGGTAACAAATACCCATTCTCCAACTACAAAAATTGATCTGTTAATAGGCGAAATGCTCTTTTATTTTAATAATAATAATAATAATAATAATAATAATAATAATAATAATGATAATAAAAAATCACCACCACTAATATCATCGAAATTATGTGTGTGAAGTTCTCTGAAGGTTGTTACAAGATCATATTTGTTCTCCCCATTTCTTTCCTTAGTTGTCCTGAATTTTTCCACTATCCTGTTGCCCCATGAGTTGTAGCTTCCATTTCATTAGTATATTAATGTTAATTATTTAGTCTGTTTCAATGTATATGTCTATAAATATTACTTCTGAAAGTGATTTCTTTATTTCCCCTTTAACTTATAACAGTTTACTTTTCCTAAGAATCTTATACAGGGCTTTCATTTCAAAACTTCCCAGTCTAAATAACTAATTATTTAAATTTAATTAAATTTAAACAAAGAACACGCTAATTTAGATATTGAGAGGGAAGTTTGAAACCAGGGTTACTTGTATTTTAGATTTTACCACTCACTCCTCAGCCGTTCCCACTTTGAAATTTCAAATGGCATCGCTATATTTTATACTTAAATATGAAAGAGCATTCAATTGTTTATATATATAATTCATTTGTTTTCGCATCTTTTCTTTTCTATCGTCGCCTGGCAACCTGAATTGTTGTTATTGTTGATTAGAGCTATAGAGAATAAAGCTACAAAAACTTATTGAGTATTTCTTGTAATAGTTGTGTTTGTGTATTAAATCATTTTAAAATGTTGCATACGCTTCAAGAAAGGACATAAATCATCCTCATTGATTAAATTTAGGAAATTACACAAAATAAGCTGTGTTTTCATCCTACAATCAACTGATAATAACAAAAATACAGGTTGCCAGGCGACGATAGAAAACAAAAGATGCGAAAACAAATGAATGACGTGCATCAACAATTGATTGCTCTCTCATATTTAAGTATAAAAATATAGGGGTGTCATTTGAAATTTCAAAGTGGGGATAGCAGGGAGGTGGGGGTGAAATCTAAATGCAATTAAGCCTGGTTTCAGACTTCTCATTCAATATCTAAATTGACGTGTTTTTTGTTTAAATTGAATTCAATTTAAATAATTAGTTATTTAGACTGGGAAATTTTGAAATGAAAGCCCTGTATATTCGCTGATTGTAGAAGTCGTTTTTCTTTTTTTTTATTAGAACCACAGAGCATCCATAAAAGTGCATTGTTTTTGAAAGTTTAATTTGTATTTTTACAACACAGTTTTCCCGGTTGTTTTATGTTATACTGTATAGGAGACTAAAACGTAGGAAATTGTTTGTAGAGATGATACAAACCTATGAAACTTCATCTTTGTTATTATTGCAACATATGGCATCTCATCCGTTTCCTCTTCGAGTCGTATATTTCCCTATGAACTCGTCTAAATTAAAGCTTACTGAGAGTTACTACTGGGTGTACCTATGCGCCAGAGAAGTTGCCTGGCAAGTACGGCGTTCATTCTGAAGAGTACGTACCGATACGTACGGTAACGCCGGTAGTGGCAGGAATGTGAACTGTTTGGAAAGACGTACTGGGGTGACTTTTTTCTTACTTTCGGGATATGGGGAGAGGGTTAAGACGATTACTTACATATTTGTTGACATTAACTTCGACGGTCAACATGGACACGGAGCATTTGATTTGTGTGTGGAATGTTGCCGTACGCAACCGATGATAACAAATACCCTGCGTACGACTTGCCCGCGCAAAACACAGTTCGAAAGAGGTTATGGTAGCACACAGACAATACAGACCGCCATCTGTTGCTACGACGTTCGAGTTATACCGTATACCAGCGTTGTCAGACACAGCCTAAACGGAGCGGAGCGCTCCACTGTAACTCGTTGCGTGCTCCGGTGCTTCCACAGACATAAACAAGTTCACGCTCCGACTGGACGTCTCTAGCACCACAACCGGATTCGGAGCTTACAACTCTGACACTACTGCCGTACACGTTCTCAAGTTCAGATTGGACGTCTTGATTAATAGGCAACTTCTCTGACATAAAAGCTGAAACTTGCTTCAAATCGCTGACTCACAGCAGTGACGTCATGACACTCTTTGAAATGAACACCCAGTAGTTTCATGTTATGAGATGAACCTTTACAGAGATAAAAGACAGAAATTGTTGAGATTTCTTATTGCGGTGGTATAAAACTAATTTAAAGTTATTGCTAGAACACAGACTTTCTGTTCTTCACAATTAATATTCGTCTTACTTTGAGCTATGTGAGAGCACCAAGTGTTCTGAGTTGAGGGCACTGGTTGTTATCTCCTCAGGGGCGTCGGGCTGTACCGTTTGCTATTGCTACAAGTCCGGGGAAGCATCTGCGGCAATTGTTATTTGTAATTAAATTACATTTTGTTTGGCTTTCTGACTAGACGACCAATCAGGTCTGTGTTGTATAGTAGAGAAGTGTGAAGACGCACAGCTTTCTCGATAGAGTAGAGCACATCATCTAATAGAGACACAGAACACAGTCCACGACATGGAACAATCATTTGTTGCGTAGCTTCAACTATATCACGCATCCAAATTGTTTGGTTGGCCAGATGTTTGTTTTCCCACACAAATACCAGCGGCAGGGAATATTCTTCAAACAATTTACGCCACATTCATTCTATGTAAAATTAATATTTATGCGCGTGCTGTGTATTCAGTTGATTAAGGATTAAACTAACGTTATGAACTTTTTTTTTTATTCAGTTCGTTTGCAGTATTTTGGCCTCTGGTGATGACACAAAAATTTATGTAAATGATTATGACTATCATAAAATATTGTTAAATTTGTATTATAATCGTAATTTCTTCTGCTTATGTTAATTACTTTATTTTTAATACATGGTGATTCAGAAAAATTGTGGCATACTCTACGATTCATCTCTGATTCCTGACATTGTGAAAAAAAATCATATATCAAGAATTCGTGGGAAAAACGATGAATGTCACAGTTTTGTTAAGGTTGATGTCATTATCTAATTCAATGGATCACTATGAAATTTAATGTTGTTCTTATGAAAAATGGTAAAAAGGAGAATTATCACCACGAATACAGTAATCCTTTCCTTTATTTTCTATAGAAACAGCACTACATCTTGCAGTTATAGACTCAATTAGATCATTATCTAATCCTTAACAGAAATGTGACATTCATCGTTTTTCCCGCTAACTCTTCATATATATGTGTCCGATTTTTAATATTTTTGTATAAAATCACAATTTTTCCTTCAGTAACACGCATCCTTGTGAACGTCTCTCTCTTTCTCTGGACATGTGTGCTACAGTACAGCTGATAGCAGCGACACAAAGTCTCGTGACATCAGGGTCAGGGTTAGAGATAACGCGGCGAGCGCAGTTCACACTCGGGCGACTTCATGTATTGTTACAGAAGATGGGGTCTTTGAAAACCGGGGTTAATACAGATTTTTCAGTTAAGTAAGAATGTAAATGTTCTTTAATGAATTTATAATACACTCAGTACCATTCTTATAAATAATTTAATTGCTTAAGGGGTACTGTGGTGAAATATGGTTATATCTGTAAAAAAAAATATTTTTGTTTTTACATTTAAATATTTTCCGAGCCTTTTTTTCAAACAATTAAAGGAAGTTTGGTGAACAATTCTTATTACAGCCATTTTAAATGTGTACATTACTCATTGCTAACCTCTGTCCTTTTAAATCTCCTACTAAATTTCTAATTTCTCAATACTGGGATTTATTTTATTCTTTATTGCCTTGGACTAGACGCATAAAATCTGGCACACAAGTTGAGTATTCATTTTGTTCAAATATGAGATCGGAGATGCGATTATTTTTAATTCGAATATATGTATTTTAATGAAATAAAGAAAAATTCTGGCTAAGAAAGTGATGTTAACCAACAATAATCAAGGAGTACATAGATCCATGTTGTTTCTATATTTTGAGCACAAAAACATATCATCAAAATTTCAGATACACTTCCAAAATGATTCCTAAGATTTTATACAATTCTTATGGAAACAATTTTAACGACACAGACCTTAATTAATCACTACTAAAATTTCAACACATAAATAAGTCTATGAAAGTTCTGTGGTAAAAATTGAAAGAAGAAATGTATAGGTTTCTGAGATATCAATTTCACCACAGTATCCCTTTAAACCTTAATAATTTCCACGTTTATGTTTAACATTTAGAAGGGTGTAACTCACTCTATTTAAAAAATGTGGCATATGTTTAATCATAATGATATCAGATCCTAGAGTATGGCACTATTTTTATGAATCACCCTCTATTTCTTTCCATTTTGTAGGTCTCAAAAATTTATCGTATTAAGTTAGTAACTTGAGGTCTAGAACTATAAGTTTTAATTGTTTTCTACGAGGGCGTTACTTTACTTTCCGGATATGCCATATAGCTGAAGATACACAGTTTTATCGCGACCAAACCAACTGTTTGTTTCCGACTCTCAGTTAGCAATGACAGTCTCAGCTGTGGAGAATAACATTTCAATTCATCGTTTAATTTGCAAACATTCTCGAAACGTGAACAAATGACAGTTATTTAAATCTTTAGTTGAAATGTTTAATAATATTTCAGATCCATACCTCCATGTGATTTCTTCATGGTCTCTGAAGTGAGTGCTTTGGTAGATTCTTTTGATTCAGAATATGAGTGAGAATATTCGAAGTCGAGAAAAAGCTCATTTCTCAGAATCCTTAATAAGCAATGGTGTTTCTAATACCTTCACTCCACTATTTGATATACAATGCAATTCTAAAATAAACCATTCTTCGGATGGTTTCTCTTATACGGTAGAAAGGTGTAAAAGAAACAAAATGCTATATGCATATAAATTGCAGACAGAAAGTCTGTAGCTTGCGATTATAAGTAAAATATATGATATCTATTCTGAACTCACATACTATCAACATAATGTCCGGGGAACCTATTTGCATTCGTAATTTTTAATAGTCTACATAATTACACAATTTCAGAAATAAACAAGATACTTCATAAACAAAACTAGTTTTACTTGTTTCATGAAATCGCCGTTGAAGCTGCTTTCATCTCGATGCCATGTTGGCCATCCAGCCATGCTGATAATAATTTACAGTGCATGGTTTGCAGAGGTCTCCGTATACACAGAATGAATTTTCAGCAGAGATCCGTAGAATTTTTGTTGACAAAGTAAGGACTTACAAGGAGAGGACACGCTCTGTATATCACCGAATTAAATAAGATTGTGTGAGATGGAAGTACAAGAAGTACTGTTTAAAGCCATACCTGGTATGGGTGGCCAATGACTCCTCGTTTTGAAAATATTGGCTATTGTTTGTGACATACTTCCGTTAGGTGCCTAATAGGGAAGCATTAGACTGTGTAACGGCGTAGCCCATATGGTTGGATGCTGAGTTGTTATCCAGACAACCTGAGTTCGAATCTTAACTGGTCCTATATTTTTTTCTTTTAATAATGATTAATAATGTGATCACAGTTATCTGTTTACATTCCTATATCATATTTCTCAATGTATTGAATGGTTCATCATGTTTTAAACAAATTACTAATTACCTAACATTGTATTGTGAAGGATAAACAATGAAATACTGCTCACGTAGGAAGGTAAGATGTGTCACTGGTGTTTGGTCTATTTGTGTAGCAGCTATTCCATTTCATTTTGTACCCGATTCATTATGATGTCGTAAGAACACACAAAACATACATACATGCACAGCAAATGAAAGAAGGTTGTCCACAGTCACACACATTTTTCCGCACTTCTGCTGCGAAACAGACATCCTTCATATTCACAAACACTTCTCGTTCGTTTATCAATTTTGATGCATACCACGCATATTTCAGCATGGCTTTGAATATAGGAACTGACAACTGAAAGTGAATAATAATAATAATAATAATAATAATAATAATAATAATAATAATAATAATAATAATAATAATAATATCAAGCTTTAAACTATGAGAAGGCATTAGGTTTCGAACTCAAGTTGCCTGGATGACAACTCAGCATCCAACCACATGAGCTACGCCGTTACACAGCCTAATGCTTCCCTGTTAGGCACGTAACGGAAGTATGTCATAAACAATTGCCAATATTTCCAAAACGAGGGGTCATTGGCCACCCATATCAGGTATGACTTTAAACAGTGTGTCTTGTACTTTCATGTCACAAAATCTGATTTAATTCGGTGATATACAGACCGTGTCCTCTCCTTGTTAGTAGGATGAGAAACAGTTGACTGGCAATATTTCCTCGAATCCTTTGATTCAGAGATGGGATTATTTTGTGGGAATCCATGAACTGATACTACAGTAACAACATAACGAAGAAATGTGACGGGTAATTAGGCCTTAAGCGGTTGCTTATCAAAGGATTTTATGCAGGACATAAAGAGTCTTCTTTTTATTCTGTCTTAGTGAAATTATTTTACCACTTAAGTAACAGAAAATAAAATTGAACACCTAAAATTACCCGATTCTAAAATCTTGATACGTAGGAAATTTATACAAACATCAGACAACGTGAAGTGAAAAATCAGGGAATATTGTCGACTTTCTGACTGCATGTACACATAGAACATTTTTCTAACGCTTCGGTGAGCTCATTGTTACAGCTATACATCTGTTGCGGCAGATATGAACGTGTTATACGCATTTGTGTTCAAGAAACAAAATAAAATCCATTCCGTAGAATTTCACCCACTCTCTGGTATAAATACTTTTATAATTATAAAAACACGTCACTCAAAACACTGCTTCACATAGTCGCCTCTACGATGGTAGATCGTAATCAAAACACCGCCACCAATATTAAAGTGTTAAAACACTTTGTTGTCGCGTTAAAAATTTCTAAAAACGTAATTTGTCTTTTGAAGTAATGAACAAAGTTTTTGTTTTATGTCATATTTCCCCCAATGTTTTGGAATTCCCCGCTGGTTCCACTGTTGGTAACTCTGAAATGTTAGTGCTTTGCTCTCAAGGAATGTGCTTGATAAACTCATTGTGTAGTTGTTTGGTATGTTGATTGTTTGCCTTCAAATAAAGTAAAATATCATCTTCATGGAGAGCTCTATTGGTCAGGCATTGTGCGTCTCATTTCTAACTCCAGAGCACTATAACGTTAAATTCATTAAGTCGGACGATGAACATAATTTGAGGTTAAGATTAGCGGATTTTATGTTTCATGGGGCTAGAAATTTTAGAAAATTTCAGTCTGAAACTCTTTCATTCAAAAACAGCTGCTTTCCCGTCTTTATTTCCCATTCAATGTAAATTTTGTTGAGAACAATCTATTGGCCCAATTATTATATGCGATCTGATTAATTACTTATTATATAAGTAAGTGAAGGCTCGTAATATTTCAAAATGTTTATAATGTTTTAATTTTTTTACTTTGAACCTAATTTTAGCATTCACCTCTGATATTGATTAATATTTGCTCTTCTGTGGCCTGGAGGAAAAAGGTCTTAAGTCAATTTTTTATGAAAATGAGATTTTTATATATTCTGAAAGCGGAAACAATTCTCTACAATCTGGTAAAACGGTTAAAGTCAAATAAGACTCCTGACTGGATTTATAGAGCGTTACCAAATGTCCTAAGTACTTTTTGACTCGAGCACACACAGAATAAAGGACTTAATACTTTATTCCTTACAAACCATCATATGTTTACTTTCCATGCTTCCCTATTAAAAAGGTCTAAGTTGTATTTTAGACATTTTATCACACACTGATGCCCTTTCCTTTTAAAACTTTAATCATCAAGGTAAACAGCCCTATAATTGTTTAAGACCCATTTTGCATTCCTAATAATTGACACATCTCATTTATTGTGACATGAAAAAGGTCTGATGTTTAAATAGTCCCTTCTAATCAGTTTGGGTTCTAGTCATAAAAGGGCTTAAGTGCGGCTATTTTTGGAAATAATCAAGAAAATTGTTAAATGAGCAATATTATCTATTTTAGAAGAAACATAAACAAATAATATCCAGGAAAAACCTCTTAATTGAAAAAAGATTCTATAATTGACACCAATTTCAATCTTTCTACTGCTCTCCTGAAAAGTATTAAATTTTTACTTAAGACCTTTTCTTCCAAGCCAGAGGTTTATAACTGAGGTTAATTAGAAATTGTAGATATGTGATGTTGCAAGCACGACGAAAACGTTTAAACAAATCATAAAATTTGTAATATGAATGATTTATTCCTTGACTATTGTATGACAAGTCATTAACTGAAACTAAAAGCATTCATTGATATTATAATTATTAGGAAACCGAAAATAGCAAAAATGGACTCCGCTCTTAGTGAAGTAAGATACGGCGATAGGAAAGTACAAACTGAAGTTGCTTGACTCTGAATATTTAGATGATGTTCACTTAATGTACAATACCTTTCCAAGTACGTACGTACCGTAAACTGGGGTTACTTTGAACACAGAGGAAACTTTGACCATTTTTTCAGAAAATCATATTTAGGTTTCTACATATTGCATTTGTTATAGATGTAGGTAAATTATTATAAAATCATTCTCATACCAAATTTACCTTCTCTACTGTATAAGAAGTGCAGCATGTAGAAAGCTAAATATGATTTTCTGAAAAAAAATGATCAAAGTTTCCTCTGTGTTCGAAGTAACCCCAGTTTACGGTACTGGATTTCAGCAACATGTGTTCGTCCCGCCACGATGGAACCAGCAAGGAATTGCAAAACATTACATTCCTCTACAGGACACGGTGCAAGTAGCCAATACGCGTCACATTATACCCACTCTTAAAGCCTGGAACATTAAAGCCTTTTTATTTTCCTTCTAACTTGCGCAACGAAGTCTTGAAAACAGCGCCGCCTATATGACGTCTTCGGACTGTCCTGGGTTGACCTCGAGGACATCACTGACATTGGCGGCGAGCCCCCCGCTGCCGGAAGAATCCCGGGTGCCGCCCCCGTTCGACCGCATGTGGTTGTTCATGTGGATCTCGGAGGACGCGTTGCTGTTGGACATGTCCCTCCTGGTGCCCCCGGGGCCCGATCCCAGGTCGCCTGTCCCGCGACGCCTGCAGACGTCGACACAGAAGCCGCTCCTGCTTCTGGATCGCGCTAGCAGCACGTGGTAACAGCAGGACTGCAGCGTCTTCTTGAAGGCGGCCCGGAACTCTCGGTTGAAGTAGGCGTAGATGAGAGGGTTCAGAGCGGAGTTGAAGTAGCCGATCCAGAACACGATGGCCACCACCACTGGAGGACAGTAGCAAGCCTTGTCCCCGCACAGCGTCGTGATCACGTACCTGCGACACAAACAATTTGTCAGATGAATAATTTTTTATTCACATTTGTTATACCTTTAATGATAATTGAAGGGGGTTAGAAGCAAAGAAGTATAAGTGCACTTAAGTTATTTTTTAGAAAATGTGGTTGAAAGTACTTAAGATTTCCTAAATTCCGTTAAATTTTTATTACAATTTTAGTGTTTGATGTGGTTGTAGCAAATACTTTACTACAGAGTGATTTATATAGAACTGACACATTTCTTTCTTTAATTATTCCGTTGGAAATTCATTCAATGACCCAATTTTAGCACCAAATTAAGCAGAATGTTCTGGAATTTCGATTCCTTGTTACTAGATACGCAGATGTTTATGTTTTATTCCTATTGTTGGCAGCCTAAAGCCATATAGGGTTACGGTTGTTCATCAGCTACAGGAACCAGATAAGGATGAAAGATTGAAGGATAAAAGATTGAATTATTGTCGTTGGTTTCAGACGTTCATTGTGCAAAATCCTGCCATATTGCCCATCACATGGTTCACAGATGAAGCATGGTTCCATTTATCCGGTTATGTGAACTCACAGAACTCACGCCATTGGGCCATCGAAAATCCACATGTCATCCATGAAGCACCTATGCACCCGGTTAAAATCGGAGTTTGGTGCGCAATATCCGCACAGAGAATAGTGGGGCCAATTTTTTTTAACCAGACTGTGAACACTGCAGAGTACCGACTGATTTTCATGGAGTTTGTTGAGCAACTGGACGATGTAGAGCTGAGTCAAGGATATTTCAGCAAGATGGCGCTACATGCCATACATCAAATGAATCCATGGAACTAATTGCAAGTTTCTTTGACGACCGAATAATTTCCAGGAACCTGTCGCCACCGAGATCTCCGGATTTGACAACGCCGGACTTCTTTCTATGGGGTTACTTAAAAGACAGGGTTTACGCCACACGTCCCCAGACATTGGACGATCTGAAGCACAACATCACACAGGAGATTCAAGCTATTGACAACAGAGTCCTCCAACGAGTGGCCAGTAACATGGAACGACGTGTTGAGTTGTGCCTTATGCAGGATGGAGGACATTTTCAACATTTGCTATAGAGGTAAATAATCTCCCAAAATTCCTCTACATTTTAGGTATAATAAGTTGTCGCTAGCACAATTCGTTTTGAAACAATTAATGAAAGAAATGTGTCAGTTCTATATAAATCACTTGGTATAATAATACCGGACAGTTAGCAGTTTTGCGTGCGAACGACGCTGGTGCTGCTGCCTACCTGCCGGTGTGGAGATACTCGCGAAATAAGCTGTAATCAACTGCAATGTATATTGTTGCTGGGCTAGTTAATAGTTTTATTAATTAGCGCTGTGTTAAAATGTCAGGGTGTATGTGTGGTGTTTATAATTGTGACAATTGCAGCATTACAAATTGCGCCAAATCGTACTTTCGATTTCCGACAGTTCATAAAACGTGAGTCAACAACATTCTTTAGTAGGCCTAATTCCTTCGTCTTTGTGTTGATAGAAAAATACAAATTAGTTTTTTTATTTAGACCTAATAAATGAAAAGAAGTTAAAATGTATTGGATTTTAAGGTTTTATCAAATTAAGTTTTATTGTTGTCCACATGCTTTTACTAATTATTACAAACATCAGATTACTATCAATTTTATCTTTGCAGTTGTCAGCAATGCGTCTATAAATCATTACTGTAAATTCATTCCTAATATCAGATTAATTTTGTCTGACTAAACCAAAGAAAAAATATGTAACAATTAATTATGGAAAGTAATATGAAGTATGCAATATTTCTCATAATATGCAGCTTTGATATAAGATAATAATTTTGTGCGAGATCGTGTGTATTTGCTTGTTTTCCGCACAGAACCAATACGCGGTAAGTGTGAAATACCACATTCAGTATTCCCAACGTAACACACATAACAATTTCCCTCTTCTTACCGCTTAAGAGCGACATTCATTTTACTGCTTTAGGCTTTTAACATATTATTTTTAGAGACGTTTAACATAGTAATAATTATAAATTGGAAACTTACCACTGCAATTTCACCTAAATTGCAATGTTAATTATTGTTTTTAAATATTTGCAAAAATTAAGTAAAGTCTACTACTCCACGAAACTTATTGCATTCCTGATACAAGTAACATTAAGGAAGCCGTGAAAAAATCAACAAGATTCCAGATGCGGATGTTATTACTGCAATATGTTATATAAATAATATTGTTAAAATATTAAAATGAAAAATAAATCATTACATAACCTTACCGTTTGTTTTAAGTTCGCATTTATAGACTGGGGGGAAAAAAAGACAGACGTATATCACGGCCTGCTGGAGTATAGTAAACACAGAAAACATTTTATAGCAACAATGTTGAAGAAAGATATTTTGGTTTTCCGAAGTTGCCGTCATTAAACAGAAACCAACATGGAGATTTCATTGCAACTAATTAGAAATTCGTCTTTCAGGTATGTAATAAACGATCTTCGCACAAAATAATGTACGATACACGAGCGGTATGTTTGTTTTCATGTTCTCGGAAATTAAAAAAGCTCAACTACGTTTCGTTTTTTCAATCTTTTCCTCGAACATGAAAACGTCAACATACCGCTCTTGTAACGTATATTACTATTACATTAAATATTATTCAATATTTCTTAAGTGTTTCATATATTATTCCACATTAGTAATTCACGTTTTAAACAATAGACCGAATCTCGCTATGTTAATATTTGTATATGTGGACGTAATTCCATCCCGCTCCGCTAGATGTCAGGTCCGCGATATTTCGCACTCACGCCAATGCTGCTAGTATACAGCTGTCCGGTATTATTATAATAAGGTATTTGGTTGTAGTATATTGTGGTACAAGCGTGTAAGTCCATTATTACAGATCCGAGGAAAAGATTCTGTTATGCACTTAACACATGTGTTGCATACCATTTTTTGGCCGATCTTAATAAAAAAATAAATTATTATTAATAATGTTTAATTTAAATAGTTTGCTTTTGGATGCTAACATATTCATCTGTGATCGCCGTTTGTTACGTGTCGATAGGTGTCATTCATTTGTTATTATTTGTATTTGTCGATAGGTGTTATTCATTTGTTATTTTCGGCGGCGATTGTGAAAATGTTGTAATAAAATAAATTACTTGTATAGAGAGTTTAGTTTTGTCTTCAAAGAAGTAGAAATAAATAGCATATAGAAAATGTTTGTAGGTGGCACATTAATTGGATGGAGGTGCGCTATAATACACCAAAGGACAATTTGAAAAAATGAGATATTTGCACAGATCTGTTGATGGCATGCTAATTTAACTTGAAAAAAAATCAAGAATGCGATATCTGAATTTTGCTGCTATTTATAAGCAAAAATTCGTGTAGTGCATAAAATTCATTTATTTATTTTGCTTTGAAATATTAATTCAACTGCTGGTCTCTTATTAAAAATCGGTTAGTCCTTTTTGGTATTTGTGATATTTTCTATAATGGCATGAATGTTATAATAGTTCTTGCATGAAATGTTTTATAAAAAACAGATTTATTTCAATGGCCAATATCTCGAAACAGGTTTTTGGCGCTTTGTCTATTATTGCGTAACTCCGTCCAAATATACGTCAGGGTAAATAATTTGCATACCGGTATAGGTTAATGCTTGAATACTATTTTACTCCATGGATATTTTCGCGTTCAGCCACGATCCACGAGTGGCGCTCAAAGCAACAACCGGAAGTCGTCGGAAATGGTTTTCACGCTTACGTCTTATCTACATTAATCCCTGTTTTCTTACAAATCTCCACTCCAATAAATTAATTCAGAAAGAGTACAGGTGCAATAAACATTTAATTATTTTCTTATAGCACATAGTGGTGTGCGACACTGATAGTTAGTTACTTTTAAGTAACAAGGCCTACCAACAACATAGCTAAGATTGTTAAGAAACACGATTGGCCAAAAAAAAAAATATATCCATTTGGCACTAAAATTTTACATGCATTAGCTTGCCCTGAATGTGCTTAAATTCTGTCGTGATGTTACGCATATGAGAAAGAATAAACAAATTAGCAATACTAATGAGAAAGATCATCTAATAAATATTCAGACCAATGCGAAAAACTTAGAATGCTGAAATAAATATTTGTATTACATATTAAAATATGTATCATTGGTGTTACGTTTTAAATTATAAACTAAAAATGTTTATACATCTTGATTACACAACTTTTAACACTGTATCACTTCGGAATATGTATGATAAGAACTTTCTTGTGTTAAATTTTAACGTACCTTGTTAACATGTTTCGACCTATTTTCGGTCATCTTCGGAACTGGTCGTTGTTGGTCTTGGCGCCTCTTGTTTCCTGTGTGGGTGCGTTCGTAGTGTAGAGTCAAAGAGTGTATGTGTTTTGAAATTGAGTTGTCTGTTGAGAATATCGTTGGGGGTGTGTTTTCGTGTGTCTGTATATTTCATATTGTTCTAGTGTGTTGAGTTTCTGGCTTTTTGGTTGGATATGCAGTATTTCCATGTCTGTGTTGATGTCTCTGTAGGTGTGGTTGGGATTTGTGATGTGTTCTGCATATGTGGAGGTGTTTTTTAATTTTGTTACGGCTGTGATGTGTTCTTTGTAACGTGTTTGAAATGATCTGCCTCTCTGTCCTATGTAGAAGTTGTTGCAGGTGTTACATTTGAGTTTATATACACCTATGTGGTTGTATTTGTTTGTTTGTGTTGTTTGTGTGTTGAGATGTTTTTGTAGAGTGTTATTTGTCCTGTATGCGATGTTGTAGTTTAATTTCTTGAATGAGGTTGCAATTTTATGTGTGTTTTTGTTTCAGTATGTTAGTGTGATGTATTTTTTGTGTTCTTGTGTTTGTGTTGTATTCTTCTGTTTTTTGTGGTTTTGTTTTGTCTTACGTATTATGTTGTCTATTATGTTAGGGTTGTATCCGTTTTCTTGTGCTATGTATTTGATTGTGATTAGTTCTTCGTTGTAATCCTGTTGGTTCATTGGTATGTTGAGTAGTCTGTGTACCATTGTTCGGAATGCAGCTTGTTTGTGTTGTGTGGGGTGGTTGGATGTGTTGTGTATGTGTGTTGTTGTTGTTGTGGGTTCTCTGTATACTTTGAATGTGTGTTTGTTGTCTACTTTTGTTATTGTGATATCTAGAAAATTTATGGATTTGTTGTTTTCAATTTAACACAAGAAAGTTATCATACATATTCCGAACTAAAAATGTTTATTTTCAAATAAAATACTAAACTTTCTCTTGTAAAGTTATGTTCTATTGTTTTGCTTGAATTACGAAATCAGAAGGTTCTCATTATAAAACAAGAGACTGCAGATGTCGCCCTGGCAAACATGACGTGTTTCACGGAACTGAGTTTCTGAAAGTGCTTCAACAATTGAAGGCTGTGAACCGTATTGTGCATTAATAAATTGGTTGTCACTGACGACTGTAGGTACAAGCCCATATCGTGATGCGATCTTTTATCGAAACTTGCCTCATGAATGCACATTCATCTTGGAAAATGAAGTCATACTTTTTACACGCGAGAAATGTCAATTTCATTGTCTTCTATTAGTACATCAATATTGTACGAGCTTATTAAAAACCTTTGATTTTTATATTGACAACGTACTTTAATGTGTGACACACAGTTTGTTTTGGAGCCATCCAATCAGAAATTCGTTTGATAATCATTGACTGGCCAGCATGAAAATAAAATGGGCAAATTACAAGTGTTTTTATGTTTTCTGAGCGTTCAATAATGCATATTTATACAGGGACATTATTTTATTTTTGCTAACATTTTTTATATTAACTTGCCTATACCACTGGATCAACGCCGTTTGCTAACCCCTTCCACGACTGGAGTTCGATGATACTGGCGTAATATACAAACAAATCACTTTACTAGGTATAGGAGGGAAGAAAAGTAGTTCATCCATTTACGTAAACTAGGAAATATTGCGCTTTTGAGTTTGATCATTTTCATTAGGTTTTTGTTTAATCAAAATACAGTAGGTCTACAGTATTAACAATAAGTGTTTTTACTCACGAACTGAGCTGTCCATGTGGACGTATTCATTATGCAGTGTATATTATACTGTCTACAGCACATTACAGTACAATATGGAGAATGAAGTTAAATTGAAAAATAACCGTAATATGGATATTTAAACACATTTTTTAAAATGGTGGCCGTTCATTTCGATACAGGCTTCAGTTTTTTAGTGCATATTATCGCACTATAGACTATTGCATCTAATTCCAATTACCAGTTTCGTCCTTCGTACTAGTAATTTATGCTGAACTAATTCTGTACCTACTCTATAAAAGAGTACCTTACGTACTGTAAATTCAGTCTTCACTTCTGCCCGATCCGAAAAGATAAAATTACTCAGACATGCTATCTACTGTCTGTTCAAGTAGTTATGTCGCAGGATCGTAGAAAGAGGGGAAATCACGTGACAATTACTTAACGAGGCCCTTTTATTTAAGTTATTTTAAACAGTTGCATAATATTACGTAGACGTCCAATTCCTAACAGAAATTAATGTTCTCAGAAAAGAGTTAAGACATCCCAGCCACTAGCTGTCGAATAAAAGCTGGTGGGGGAAACCGGGATACGACGTAGGCAAATGGACGACAGTACCTGTGCGAAAATGATTCAATATTGAAAGCTCTTTCGTCACTGGAGAACGCGAACATATTTTTGGAACGTACTATTTACTATGACCGTAAGGCTACTATGTCTGTATATGCGGTCTTGCATCTGTGTGGAGGACGGTTGAACTTCATTAGTAGAAGGGGTGGGAGTGAAGTACATTAAAAAACTGAGGTACAATAAAAATTGAAGTAAAAATAAAATTATATCCCTGTATTAAGATTTTATTGTGTTGCATACGGGGTGTTCAGAAACAAATCTTCTCACGATTCAGTTTTCTAAAAACAAAAATGTTATATGACTGAAAAAATGTGATGACTAAAAGAAACATTTTAAGATTTTTGGAACCAGCATTATTTTAACATAAACATGGATGACTAAATTTTATGAATGAAACTGAAATCTCCTCTCCATATTGAAGACCGCTATCTTCTTTTGGAATAAAAGTGTATCAACCAACTCTGAACAAATGTAAATCAAACTGCTCTGTAATTATGGGCAACCCCGCGATTATGTTCATTATGAAGAGAGATTTCAACTCGTGTTCATCAAGCAGTGTCCACATTGCACAGAAACGCTTCATTTTAAGACGCTCGGTTAGAAAAAGTTTAACCCTCTTTGCTGACGCTTCTAAGAACACAAAGAAAATATTTCTGTAACTGCAATCTGTTGTCTTGAATGGATAACTTTTGTGCTGCCTCCACATTTCCGTCTGTAACTGCGGAGGTGGGTTTACCGGTACGAGACGCTCCTTCACATTCTTTATGCCATCATCTTAAAATTGCTTGTCAGATTTCTTCAGTGCATTTTCACAGACTATAGGCTCTTAACTCCTGTGTATTCCCGGTGCTAACATACGGTTGCCAAACCTGGGCCCTTAGAGAGAGGCAAAAGACGAACATCGAAATATGCCAAAGGAAAATGGAGAGGAAGATAGTTGAAATTTCACTGAAAGACAAGGTCTCCAACACGGCACTGCAGAAAATTAAGCTTCTGAGAACATCACAGAAAAAGCCCTCATAACGAAATGGAAGTGGGGTGGTCATGTAGCAAGGCAGCAACAAGGCAGATGGGCGCGAGAAACCACCATGTGGGACCCGTACATAGGAAGGAGAACACAAGGCAGGCCAAGAAGAAGATGGGCAGATACATTCAAGCAGCAGCTGGGAGGGAATTGGTCAACCATCGCCCGCAACAGGAAAGAGTGGAGACAGATAGTGAACAAACTCATATAGAACTAAAATTTGACAAACTCTAGTGTATCTCACATAGTGAATGTGAATGTAAATATTGTTCACGTGAAATAGCTCATCATGTGAACCACACCAACCGAGCTTCCCCTCCTTTAGGAGGCCCTAGCCCTTCATGGGACACAGTGGCTTCATTCATTCATTCATTCATTTTCACAGTAGGGCAGATTAACAAGTAAGTTTATATGACTCAGTTTTCGCAAGAAAAATGGAGAACTGAATAGCATATTTGGGGATCCACTGGCAGAGAATCTTATTGCTAAACAGGCATTGAATGGACGGTTATCTATACTAATAATAAATCTGTAGCCGAAATTTTTCTGGTAATTTTCGATTTTCCAAAAATAATTGGTCCTAATATATATAATTAACTACCCTGAAACCGAAAATCGTATTTTTGAAATTTTTGTTTGTATGTCTGTCTGTATGTTTGTTACCTTTTCACGCGATAATGGCTGAACCGATTTATATGAAAATTGGAATATAAATTAGTTTGTTGTAACTTAGATTTTAGGCTATATGACATTCAAAATACTTTATTTAAAAGGGAGGTTATAAGGGGGCCTGAATTAAATAAATCGAAATATCTCGCTTATTATTGATTTTTGTGAAAAAGTTACATAACAAAAGTTTCTTTAAAAATGATTTCCGATAAGTTTTATTCTTTACAAAATTTTGATAGGACTGATATTTAATGAGATAAATGAGTTTTAAAATTAAAATAACGCCATCTAAGACGGTGCAATGAATTAAGAACAAATGACTTCGTCTATAAGGGGCCTTTGACAACAACAATCGAAACAGGGGCTTTGGACATCAGCAATCGAAAGCTATTAAACATAGCCTACAGAGGAACGTTTCTGTGTTTGTATGAAGTAATATCAGAAGCTAAATTAACCGATTTGTATAATTAATTATTAATTCACCGTTTGAAAGTGTAGTTTCTCTAGATGGACATAATGCTATAATGTTATTACAGTAACTTCTGAGTAAATCGAGGACAGGTAAGATTAAAATAGCTTTTATGCACAGAAAATTTAATAGCTATTTTGTACATTCGTTTTCTGTATTTCTTAAAATAATATTTACGTACACTCATTTTAATCTCAGAGAATTAACGAACAACGAGAGTGTATTGATTTAGTATGCAGTAATAGTACGTTAGCTTAGCAATCCATTATTTTATAATTCAAATTTTAACTATGCTCAATTGAATCGTGTTAAAATACATAAAATATATATGCAATAAATGCAATGCAAAAAAAAAAAAATTGGGTAATGAGCGAAGCAGATTATCTTGCGCTATTGTAAAAGTTATTCCCTGGATCAAACGTCCTATTTTAATTATGTAATTACTTTATATTTATTTCTAACAGGTGCAGCGGAGCGCAAAGGTACGGCTAGTATTAAATATAATTGTCATCTGTAGCAGTAAACGTTAGGTTAGGTCACGGTGGCTACGGGCGGGTTAGGACGACCCTTTGCACGTCGGCCATACTGAGGCCTATTGTGCACCCCGAAGTATATGAGATGAATGAGGATGAGGGTGTACCAGCCCACCGGCCGCATGTGACCCATCATCCGCTCACCCAATAGGGGGCCTTCTATCTTCTCCCGCTCTAAGCTACACCGCCAAGGTGACCAAGCAGCACAGGATCCATTCCAACTGCCCATCCAAGGTGTCGAAGAGCCCTTGGAAGTGCTCTTAAGGATTGAATCCTGGCAGAGATATTGCGGAAGGCTAGGAACTCAGTAAGAGTTATAGAGAGGACGCCCCCTATTGTAAGTAAGCCATTAAAGACATGTGTCTTGGCCTGAATATGCCTATTGAATGAGATGAGAAAAGTGAATGATATGAAAATTTAATTAATAATAATAATAATAATAATAATAATAATAATAATAATAATAATAATAATAACTTACAAATGGCTTTTAGAGAACTCGAAGGTTCATTGCCGTCCTCACATAAGCCCACCATCGGTCCCTATCCTGAGTAAGATTAATCCATTCCCTAACATCATATCCCACCTTCCTCACATCACTTTTGGTATTATCCTCCCATCTACGTCTCGACCTCCTCTGAGGTCTCTTTCACTCAGGTTTTCCAACTAACACTCTATATACATTTCTGGATTCGCCCATACGTGCTACGTGCCCTGCTCTTCTCAAATATCTAGATTTAACGTTCCTAATTATATCAGGTGAAGAATACAATGCGTGCAGTTCTGCGTTGTGTAATTTTCTCAATTGTCCTGTAACTTTATCCCTTTTAGCCCCAAACAATTTTTTATGCTCGACCGTGCCGAAATGTAGTAATTATACACCTGGTAGCAGACCTTTAATGCATGTCATTAAAGTACACCTACTCATTAAAGATCAGGTCTTTCAGCCAATGACGACTCAGGTTACAACTGTTCAGCCAATGACAGGTCAGCTTTCTACCGTTATAAAACCGCAAGTATCGATTATTCTCGGATATGCAATCGAAAGAGAATTAGCGAAAAGTCGCGGAGGCTGGAAATCCAATACTGTCGCAGAAGGTTATGTTCTGTTACAATAATAATTAACGTTAATTGTAAATAATATTGAAATAAATTCAATTTTTCATCTCGTTTCTCAATGTCGAATTTAATTTCAATGTTATCTCTGTAGGTTCTTATGGCCTAGCAAGATCAATGTGGACATGTGTTCCTCGGAAAAAATCAATACTTTCGCGTCTGCGCACATCTCACAATATACGGGACATTGCTAAAAAATCAATAATATCAAGTTAGAAATATGGTCGAGCATAAAAAGTCGTATGAAACTCGCCTATAATGGTAATTAAGAAGCTCGTATGAAAATTATGAAACTCGCTTGCGCTCGTTTCATAAATATCCATAATCACTTATTAATTACCTTCATTATAGGCTCGTTGCATAATGTACTATTAAACACTTGATTTTTAAACACGCTTAACCTTTGTTCTTCTCTCAAAGTGAGAGTAAAAGTTTCACAACCATACAAAACAACCGGTAATAGGCCTACGACGTTTTATAAATTCTAACTTTCAGATTTTTTGAGAGCAGACTAGATGACAAAAGCTTCTCAACCGAATAAAAATAGTCATTTCCCATATTTATTCTGCGTTTAATTTCCTCCCTAGTTAATTTATATTTGTTACTGTTGCTCCAATATATATTTGAAATTTTCCATCTCTTGAAAGATAAATCTCCAGTTTTTATATTTCCATTTCGTACTATGTTCTGGTCACGAGTCACAATCATATACTTTATCTTTTCTGGATTTACTTAATCTTTTCGGAATTTACTTCCAATCCTATCTCTTTACTTCAAGTAAAATTCCCGTCTTTTCCCTAATCGTTTGTGAATTTTCTCCTAACATATTCACGTCATCCGCATAGACAAGCAGCTGATGTAACCCGTTCAATTCCAAACTAATTTCAAAGTAATAATAATAATAATAATAATAATAATAATAATAATAATAATAATCATCATCATCATCCGTGGCGCTACAGCCCTTCAACAGTACAAAACGACAAGTCGGCTGTTGACCTCACGTTCACATGCTGAAGCAGAGGTGTACGATCATCCAACCAGAATTGAGGTATCGTGTGGTTATCACGATAATTCCCCCAGTCGTTATAGCTGTCTTTCATAACTGCATTTCACCACCTATCGTAGTTCTTCAAGTGCATCACGATGCTATGTAGGCACCAGTACTATACACTGGCCAAAATTTTATGAGAAAATTTCTTCTTCCGTGAGGACTCGATCCAGTGCGCGAGTTCTAGGTTGGATGCCATAGACCACGACGATACCACGGCGCGGGGCAATACTCTACTATGCATTCACTAAATGAAATATGTTTGTAGCACAGCTTGTTCTTAAAATAGCACGAGCTTTTGTTAATGAAACCCGAAAACAAGTACTGATAATGTAGAATCCTAGTTATGGGACAGGTAGGGACGTTCCCGCCGTCCACTAATTGACCACTCGATGCGGCGTCCCTGTCCCTGAGAGCCCTTCTGTTAGCGAGTTGACAAACTTCCTCCCAGCGAATCTGATGGCCGAACCGAGTTCATAGCAGCAAGTTAATTGAGTTAATTTAGTGGAACAGAGTTGACAAAAAGAGAGTTCTGGGTTCGTCACCACTGCTGTCTACTGCATCAAATTATTCTACTGTTTTCTGCCTGCTTACTTAAGTTCATGAAACTATCATTTGTGTGTTCATACTGTAACTATGGGAACAAGAAAGCTTGCTTTCTCTTTGTACATTTAAAGAGAGGATCTGTTATAACGCATTCAAGGGATCAAATAAATAAATTGATCGTTGAGCTAAAAAAAAGTAAAGATATTTACAACAGTAAGGAGAATAGCAGTGAAATATTTTATTGCGTTATAGTCGACACTTCCACAAATATTTTGAGTAGTATGTGAAGCCTTAGTTTTTCGTAAAATGACTTCATATTTGAGATATTTTAATATATCTCCCGGAAGATATACAAGAACTCTATATTTGACCTTGCATTTTCCATCTGTTTAAATAGTTTCATAAAATCAGGGATGGCATCGCTAACACTGTTGACTGCAGTTGCTTCGAAGAGATGCAGTCTGATTGTCTTTTTGCACTCACAATAATCTATACTAATAATACGAGGATAAAAGTGAATGATCCTTTCTTGAACTATAGAAATGAAAGATGATTTTCTCTTCTCTCACGTTGGAAATAAATGATCTTCCTTTAACTATGGAAATGAAAGATTTTCTCTTCTCTCACGATGGGGATAAATTATCTTTCTTTAATTATGGAAATGAAAGATGATTTTGTCTTCTCTCACGATGGAAATAAATGATCTTCCTTTAATTTTGGAAATGAAAGTTGATTTTCTCTTTTATCACGATGGAAATAAATGATCTTCCTTGAACTATGGAAATGAAAGATGATTTTCTCTTTTATCACAATGAAAATAAATGATCTTCCTTTAACTATGGAAATGAAAGATGATTTTCTCTTCTATCACGATGGAAATAAATGATCTTCCTTTAATTATGGAAAGGAAAGATGATTTTCTCTTCTCTCACGATGGAAATAAATGATCTTCCTTTAACTATGGAAATGAAAGATGATTTTCTCTTTTATCACGTTGGAAATAAATGATCTTCCTTTAACTATGGAAATGAAAGATGATTTTCTCTTCTATCACGATGAAAATAAATGATCTCCCTTTAACTATGGAAATGAAAGATGATATTCTCTTCTCTCACGATGGAAATAAATGATCTTCCTTTAACTATGGAAATGAAAGATGATTTTCTCTTCTCTCACGATGGAAATAAATTATCTTCCTTTAACTATGGAAATGAAAGATGATTTTCTCCTCTCACGATAGGAATAAATCATTTTCCTTTAACTATGTAAATAAAACATCCTTCTTTTTTCTCTTACTGTAAGTATGATAGATATTTATTTCTTCTCTTACTATAGACATGAAGAATCCTCTTCCCCTGTCTAACAATAGAAATCAAATATAATTTTTGTTGTATAACTATGGAAATGAGAGATATTTTCTTTTATGTAACTCTGGAAATGAGAGTTGCTTCTTTATTCTCTCTTATTCCATTTATAACTATAGAAGTAAACGTTATTTCTTTTTCGTGTAGCATATAGAAACGAAAGATCCTTTACCGTATTTGAACTATATGAACGAGAGAATTTTCAGTTTACCTAATTATACAAACGAGAGGTTCTTCTATCTTGAGTATAAGCAGAAATGAACATTGATGACTTGGGTCACTCACCAGAGGAAGAAGGGCAGCCAGCAGGCCAGGAAGGCCGACATGATGATGCCGAGCGTGCGCGCCGCCTTTCGCTCGCGTTTCATCTTGCTGCTAGTGGCGATGGGCTCGGGAACGGGTTCGACTCCCGGCATCACGTCGCCGTTGAGCGGCTGCTGTAAAGACGTGAGGCCGGCGCTAATTCCGTTGATCTGCAGATGCTTGTTGAGCAGCGCCGCCGCCACCTTGCTCCTGCGACAAAACAATAGAACAACACTTGCGTCAGAAAGCAAAAGAAAGTAAGCGCCAAAACATAGCTTTTCAGGTTAGGTTGATTCATATACTATTTTATGCTAGTTTTGATGTTTGTCAGCTATTCTCGAATTGTAGGGATTGAGAGCTGCCAATATATTACGATATTCAAAGGAAGTAAGTCATACAACTGTAAGCAAAATGGAACATTTATATCACCATATCTCAAAATAGAGATTTTGGACTTACTTCCTTCTGGTTTGTGAGTTAAGAAGACTAAAAAAGCTCGTTTTGAGCCAGGTCACTTTTTTAGTTGGCTATTTAATGACGCTGTATTAACTATTACATTATTTAGTGTCGATAGGATTGGTGATAGCAAGATGGTATTTGGCGAGATGAGGCCAAGGTTTCGCCATAGATTATCTGATATTCGCCTTGGTGAAAACCTCGAAAAAAAAAACAAATCAGGTAATCAGCCCAAACGGGAATTAAACCAGCGCCCGAGCGCATCTCTGGATTGGCAGGCAAGCGCCTTTGCCGACTGAGGTACGCCGGTGGCTGCTAGACTATTTTATTAGCAAATTGTACGCTGGATAAACTTTGCATTAGCCGTCGATCATTCATTAGATCCGTGAACGAAATGTAGTGACAGTAGGAATTTTCTCATCTACAGGATGATTCAGATAGTAAAATAATGTAGGCGTATTAGAATATGACTAATATCTACAAAAATATTCAGAGGTAGAGAATTAGTGGCCGACGAAGCCTAGATTTATCGTAAAATGGTATTAAATTTCAGATATCGGCTACAATGAATGCATTATCTTTACTTCGAACTTAGGTTTTCAGATTTCAACGACGTTAAAATATTTCAGGCAACTTCACGGATGCAAGACATCTTTAATGTTGTCTCGCTGTAATGTTTGCAGTATAGTAAGCAACTTTTAACAGCAACTTATCCTACTATAGGATGAAGATAAATGCGAACAAGATGAAGACCATGGTTGTCGGAAGAAAAATAAAGAAGATAAACGTGCGAATACTAAATGAGGCAGTAGAGCAAGTGGACAGTTTCAAATACTTGGAGTGACATGAGCTGCTGCCAGGAAGTCAAAAGGAGGATAGCAATGGCAAAGGAATCTTTTAATAGAAACAGCATCTTCTACAGACTTCTGGAAGAAGAAAGAAGAGGCTAGTGAAGTGCTTTGTGTGGATTATGGAATTGTACGGGGCAGAAACATGGACATTGCGACGAAGTGAAGAGAAGCGATTAGAAGCATTTGAAATGTGGATATGGAGAAGAATGGAGCGTGTGAAATGAACAGAGAGAGGAAGAAATGAAGCTGTGTTGGAAAGAGTGGGTGAAGAAATAATGATGTTGAAACTGATCAGGAAGAAAAAAGGAATTGGTTAGGTCACTGGCTGAGAAGAAATGCCTACTGAAGGATGCACTGGAAGGATTGGTGAAAGGGAGAAGAGTTCGGGGCAGAAGAAGATACCAGATGATAGACGACATTAAGATATATGGCTCATGTATGTATGTATTTATTTACACTGCAAGTGGGCAAGCACCCGGTGGCAGTGGTATATACAATATTAACAATACACAATAAAATGATAACGAATATACAATAACATTTACAATACACAATACAATTTTACAACACATATACAATTTTACACACAATACAAGAAGAATACACAATACAATTTAACACAATAATAATAAAACATAAAATAAAATACCTAATTTTACAATACAACCTACATAATTATGTATAGGTCCTACATAAGTTTCAATAGTCTTTCACTTTACTCTCATCTCATTCCCTGTAGTGGCACTATGACGCATTTCACTGACACTTTAGCACACATTTCACCGACACTCTGTAACACATTTCACTGACACTATAGAACACATTTCATTGACGCTATAAATTATCACTGATCGGAACTGTTCACTGCACTGTAAAACCATAACTTCACTGACTCACCTCGCTTCACTGATGCAACAGTTCAAATAAGTCAAATAATTACACCCTTATGCATACTTACAAACAGAACTACATTTAAACTAAACATTTCTAGTCTAAGGCCCTCTTACACGCTATTTTAAAATAATTTACAATTCAAACCAAGGAAGTAAATTCGTCAGCCTAGATAAATAAATGTTACCTTAAAAAATTAAATGTTGAATGTCACCTTAATTTTAATTTTCACTTTATATACAACTTTTTAAATTATTCTTGAATCTCCTTAAGGAAGGACAAAGGAGACAAAGAGGAAGGCAGAAAATAGGAAAGCTGAGAGAATTCTGGGTTTGCAATGAAAGGCTTGCCCTTAGGCAGAATAATATGAATAAATGAATTAAGTGTTAGGAGAGGACTGGTACATCCTACCAAAATCTGCTGTGAATATCTCCCTATTTAATCCGATGGACTTAACAACAACCATCATCATTCCTAACCTCAAAATTATTTATGTAAAAGCTACCGGCGTAGCGGGATTTGTCTACTGATCTAGAGTTGCGCTCGGGCGTGGTTTCAATTCCCACTTGGACTGATTTCCTGGTTTTTTTCAGAGGTTTTCTCCAACCGTAAGGTGAATGTCAGGTAATCTATGGCGAATCCTCAGCCTCATCTCGCCAAATACCATCTCGTTAGTCAGCAAATTCTATCGACGGTAAATAATCAAGTAGTTAATACAGCGTTGTTAAATAATCAAGTAAAATATATGTATTTTTTATTTATATAGGTTATAGATCTATCTACACTCTAATGGAAGATTTCATTGGTACACTGGGCTGCAAAGAAATGCCGGGTTGAGTCGCTATCGATTTGAAAAATTACCGTGTTATCACAGTCTAGTATATACAGTCACGAAGCTCAATACGTAGTAAACATGCATCTATAGATAGTTGCTAACCACTAGGATCGCTACTATCGCCTCATTACAGACAATCCGAAATAGTACCTGCACAGTCTACTGTTTCTAGTACCCTAATAAACTTAAGCTTCGTGACTGTATATACTGGACTGTAGTGTTACGAAGATTTCGCTTAGGAAACAATAGAAATAGAGGTATACAGAAGACATTTCAATAAAATAATTGTACAGATACATCTGAACTGACCTGAATTTTATAAAAAAAACTTTTATTCTATGCAAAGGAGAAATGTGTAGTTAAATGTTTAAATTAGCCTAGATTCAAATTTCAATCCTGTATCTGTATTTATAATAAAATTTTATATTTTTACGTTTATAATAAAATTGATACACTTTTTTGTTAATACAATATAAAACTGGCCGTATATATCGATTGTAACAATGGTAGCATCCATGGATAATAAGGAAGGCTGTGGAATACCATATAAACTGCAGTTTCACTATTTTCGTGTAATATTCTTATCAAGTCGACCTGGTTGGCGAGCTGGCCTTCTATGCCCAAGGTTGCGGGTTCGATCCCGGGCTAGGTCGATGGCATTTAAGTGTGCTTAAATACGACAGGCTCATGTCAGTAGATTTACTGGCATGTAAAAGAACTCCTGCGGGACAAAATTCCGGCACATCCGGCGACGCTGATATAACCTCTGCAGTTGCGAGCGTCGTTAAATAAACATAACATTTAAATATTCTTATCAATGTTGTAAAATAAAAGTATATGAATAATTTAAAATGAATTCAGTCTTACTAATAAACCGTGTATAGTTTTTATACGAGACTTATGCAGAGTTGAGACAGAAAACGTTACTAATAAACCATGCATAAGCGATGGATGTATAAACAGACTGTAACTATACAATGGGAATTACTTTGCAGTAGTTATATACACGAAACCGCTTGTTTAAGCGTTGTATGTAGAGAAAAATGGCCGCCCCTCTAACAGCTGTTCGTATCGACTGTCATACCACAGTCTACTATATACAGTCACGAAGCTTGAGTTTTGAGGGTGCTAGAAACAATAGACTGTGACGGTACTATTTTGCATTGCCTGTAATGAGGCGATATTAGCGATCCTAGTGGTGAGCAACTATCAAATGTTTGCATATTTACTACGTATTCAGCTTCGCGACTGTATATACTAGACTGTGGTCATATTATGAAGATGGTTGCCTTGTAACCACAGAAGAACAAACCAAAGGGCACAGAATAATTAGAATAATATTGCTGTAGATTGTACTCGTTGACCAAAACATAGTGTGGTAATCGATTAGAGCCAGTTGTACTATCGATACTTAACACGCCACACTAGAGCGCTCTATCGGATACAATAGAGAACCTCAGATATTCTATTACCTTTCGTAACAAAGTAATGACGAAATTATGACGTAGCTGTGTAACAGTTATATTTTTATACATGTTTTTTTTTTAAACTAATCTCAAGTAAATAGCTTTCCATCTCGCCATGTTTGCTAAAGTCCTTGGAAATCGATATAATGTCGTATCGGCATATCTTTTGCAGCCCAGTATACACTGAATCATCTTGTATGTACTTTGTTGGATAATAGTGGAATGATGGCACTCTAAATGGGAGTACCGCGTAGTATTTACCAACACCGTCAGTACCGGAATTCAACTCTGGTTCTCTAAGTGGGAAGTCGATGCCTTAACCGTTCTACCATATATTTCACCAATCCTGCTTTAAAAACCGACTTATTGTGAATAATCGTAAAATAAATGTTGGTAACCTGCACGAACAAGGAAATATATTTCATAATATCTGCAAAAAATCGAACTCTATATAGGTTATACATATTCCGCCAGCTCATTTGCTTCTCCTGGAGGTTTTATCAGGTTATCTCGTTACCCCTCATACAAATCAGTTGAGCGAATCTCCGAGGAATAAGAATCCAGAAGCCCCTTCCCATTGAGATGTCATCGTTCGCTCATTATCTTACCGGCGCTCATTCAATATTCACAACATGGGTTGCCATGGCTACGAACGTATCTCATCTGTCTTGTGTTTCTTCCTTAATAGTAATTGTATTGCCTGATTCGAAATGACCTTTGCTGCTGCAGATCTCACAAGGTTTGTCTGTGATTGAATCTAGGTTCCTTTCGTTATAGACGTTCATGTAACTGACACACATAGTCCTACTCCATCGGCAAGTCTATCGTGCTATCAAAAAAGATTGCGTTATATGACAGTAAATTTTTTTTTTAAATAGCCTTCCTATGGATATAAAATATCAAACTCAAAACATAAGATTATTTAGGGCCAAATTAAAGAAGTATCTACTTAATTTCTCACGCCTTCCATTCTGTAGGTGAATTTATGACATTCAACAACGCTGTATGAATATTTATATCTGTATTAAGTATCGATAATAAATCTGAAAGTTAGAATTTATAAAACAGTTATATTACCGGTTCTTCTGTATGGTTGTGAAACTTGCACTCTCACTCTGAGAGAGGAACATAGGTTAAGGGTGTTTGAGAATAAGGTGCTTAGGAAAATATTTGGGGCTAAGCGGGATGAAGTTACAGGAGAATGGAGAAAGTTACACAACACAGAACTGCACGCATTGTATTCTTCACCTAACATGATTAGGAACTTAAAATCCAGACGTTTGAGATGGGCAGGGCATGTAGCACGCATGGGCGAATCCAGAAATGCATATAGAGTGTTAGTTGGGAGACCGGAGGGAAAAAGACCTTTATGGAGGCCGAGACATAGATGGGAGGATAATATTAAAAAGGATTTGAGGGAGGTGGGGTGTGATGATAGAGACTGGATTAATCTTGCACAGGATAGGGACCGATGGCGGGCTTATGTGAGAGCGGCAATGAACCTTCGGGTTCCTTAAAAGCCATTTGTAAGTACGTAAGTATTAAGTAGCGATAATACCCTTTGTGTTGTACTAATGGACTATATTGTAAATCTCTTCTGTATATATTTCAACTAGACTTTGGCTATAATTAAGACTTTATATGTAGTACTATTAAGATTTATTTTGACATGTTCCATATTTTAACTGTGAAGCGATGTACGAATACCATGGAATGCAAAAAAAAAAAAAAAAAATACAATACTCGTCTTTTTGTAAATGAAAAAGCAACTTTTTGTTTCTTAATGACAGCGAATAAACGAATGCGCTTATGGTTGCCAGTAATTATTTTGCATGCGAAAGTTTTTGGCAACCAGTCTAAACATAGTCGATATGAAAATAAATTAAATGATTGGAAATAATTAGGCCTATATCGAAAGATACTTAAAAAACAAAAATTAAAGAATCTTATAATATATTATTTTGTTTTATTGATGAATTACTTGTCAGTAAATTTATTTATCTTATATTTATTTTATTTTTATTTTTTTTTTAAATTTGGTATGAAGTTAGATTAGTTGTAATTGTGGTAATTAATAATAACGATAGAAATAATAATAATAACTGTTGTTTTACTATTTTACTATTAGTAGTATTATTTTTGTTTTCTTTGAAGTTTCAAACTGTGCACAGTTATAGCTCGAATGGCCCTACAGACTCGTGCGAAGGATCTTGTGTACATGAGTTTGTATAATAATTTTGTGTATCAATAAATGAATTTCATTCATTCATTCATTCATTCATTCATTCATTCATTCATTCATTCATTCATTCATTCATTCATTCATTCATTCATTCATTCACTCATTCATTCAATAAGTTTATTGCACACAATATACTTAACTTTATTTCAATCGGTAATTATGTATGGAATTATAGGCTGAGGTCCCTTATTTAAATCCAATTTTAATCTACTTCATTTATTACAGAATAAAATAATTAAAATATGTCTTCATAAACCTACTGATTTTCCATCCCAAAAATTGTTTTTAGGCTTTAATGTTCGTAAGATAAGACAAATTTATTATATTGTATTAATAAAATTCGTACATAAAAATCGAAATAATTTTGAATTGTAATCTCATAGTTGTGAAACAAAAGGTATGAATTCTTTAAGATTGTTTGAACCAAAATGCAACACTGCTACAGTATTTAATCATAGTAGTAATTTAGGCCCAAGAATATATAACAAATTTCTATTTAAATATCCTAATCTTGTTCATTCTAATAGTTCTAGTATTCAATTTAAAAAGTTATGTATGGATTTTATAAAAATTAAAAAATTGTAAGTTTAAATTTATATATTCTTATTGCGTAGTAGACATAAGACAAATTGTATTATGAACTTCTTAATTTAAATTCAGGAATCCGCCCCTGAGCACGAGTTCTACTCTTTCAGGGGCGAGCTAAAGTTTTTCTGTTTATATTATATTTTATGTTTCAATTATTAGCAAAATAAATAAATAAATAAATAAATAAATAAATAAATAAATAAATAAATAAATAAATAAATAAATAAATAAATAAATAAATAAATAAATAAATAAATAAATAAATAAATAAATAAATAAATAAATAAATAAATAAGTAAATAAGTGAATGAATGAATAAATAGATAAATAAATAAGTAAATAAGTAAATGAATGAATGAATAAATAGATAAATAAATAAATAAATAAATAAATAAATAAATAAATAAATAAATAAGTGTCTAAGTAAGTAAATAAGTAACTAATGAATAAATACATGCATACATAAATAAATAAATAAGTTTTGATGACAAACTATACAGTGTACATTTTGTTTAAGAAAGCTAGATATTATAAACTTACGTTAGTGGAATGAATCGCAGTGTTAATTCTCTCTGCGCATGATCTGACGAGTAGAATTATGGTTTCCATGGTAACAAAGCTGCCTTACGCAGTTACATCCGTTCCATTAGCCATGCCCCAATAAATTAGCTCCGACTGTGAATATCACGTTAACTCAGGTTGGTTCAAATTTTATGGAATCCTAAAGATGTATTCGATATCGCCGTATGAAATGTAGCGTGGAACTCGAAATAATCACGTCTTGTTTCGATTGTCGAGTCATTAAATGAGGATTTAAAACGAAGGGAGTTTGCAAATGGTGAATCGTGTAAAACCGATTTCAACAAAAAATTTTCAAATCCCCTGAACATTTTTCAATCATTGTAAAAATATTTTGAGTTAGTTTTATAATGATAAAGTTAGTCTAGTAACAGTCGAGTCTGAGAATTCAAAAGGAGTAGTTACATACAACAAAATATTATGTTTATTTTCTTTCTAGAGTGTGTAGTAGTTCAGGTAGAAACATCATGACGTGAAGAATTCATATTCACTACAGCATTATTAATTTTTTTTAAATGAGATGACAGGATCCTTCACTTACTGTAATTCTCTACGACTCTACGGGCGTGGATCATAGATGTTGCTAGTGGCGAAAAGTGTAGACACTTAGTTCGTCAGAGAATATCCAGAGTGCACCACAGGCGTTGATAAGTACTAAAGTCATTAAGTATGTAAGAAATGCAACTAGGACGCATCTGAGACATGCTTGTTTTTGTGAGATAGGGAATTCGTTTGGTGATGGTCTTACTTCGAAACCCAGAAGTGAAGTATTTCAAATTGTGGGGATTATAAATGTTGCCGAAATATTTATTTTATTATGTATTATAATATTTTATAACGATTAAGTTTATTTATGCACGCTTTAACATATGGTCATATAGCGTGTATAGGATCTTTGGGTATATCAGTCGACCGTGAATTATTGTTGTGATTCTGTCTCTATTGTCAAGTGTTATAGATGGCTTGTGACTTGTCTCTCTTCAACAACTTTCCCGACGACGATTTTGGACAATCTGCATCTTCGCAAAAAATTCTTATTTTTCCAAATTATCGTAATCATTTCGTCGCACAGCTCTTTCCCTAACAGGAACGTGGATCAGGAAATCCAAATAATGTAATCTTGCGTCCAAAGCATTCTTCGTAACTGCCATTTTAGACTGGTAACAAAATATGTTAAATGTTTAACACAAGGCAAAGCTGATGTTAATTTAACATGCACTTTAACACATTGTTGAGAGTAACAGTCGTTGATGGAACAGAACTCTCGTTAAATTCAATGTTAAAGTAGCCTAAAAACTTGTTAAGTTTTAACATAGATTGATGAAACCGGATATTCCTCTATTATTTTATTCGTTGCTAGTATCTAAATTTCATTACTGGTAGGCATCTGAATTTAATTTCAAATTGTACGACTTTTCTTTGTAATGTGTTGTTTGTGAAGAAGTTATAAATGAATTAATGTAGGAATTTTATTGTTGCTAATATGTTGGTTGTCATGGAGATAGCGATTTAAAATATTTCATGCTCGACCATGCCCAAATGTAGTAATTATACACCTGGTAGCAGCCCTTTAATGGACCTCATTAAAGTACACCTATTCATTAAAGTTCAGGTGTTCCACCAATCAGAAAATACCATTGTAGCAATATGAAAGCGCAAGTATCGATTATTCTCGGATATGCAATCGAAAGACAAAAATAAATCAATAAATCACCTATATTTGAAATAAAGTCAGTTCTGTTACTATAATAATTAGCGTTAATTGTAAATAATATTCAAATAAATTCAATTTGTCATCTCGTTTTTCAATGTCTAATTCAGTTTCAAGGTTATATCATGATTAATGTTCATTTTACTCTCTAGATTATATCAAGGTCAATGTCGTCATTTGTTTCTCGGAAAAAATCAATACTTTCGCGTCTGCGCACATCTCACAATTTACGAGATTGCACAAGGTCAGTTCCGCTCCTCAGTCAGATAAGAATAACATGAATACTTATGAATAATTTCAAGTTAGAAATATGGTCGAGCATAAAAAGTCGTATGAAACTTGACTATAATGGTAATTAAGACGCTCGTATGAAAATTATGAAACTCGCTTGCGCTCGTTTCATAAACATACTCGCGTCTTAATTACTACCATTATAGGCTCTTTGCATAATGTACTATTAATTTACTGCTTTTAATATAGCGATGTTTAGGTTGCTAAAAACGGTAAAAGAAAGCCCAGTTTATATACGAGTTATGGATAAATAACATTTTTGTATATTATCTTTGGAGTGTGAAATTGAAATACATACATCACGAAAAATATTACCGGGAAACTGTTGGCAGAATGTTTTAATTTTTTCAACATACGAAAATGATTTTTGAAAAATTCTGCGCAATATAAAAATATCACGAAAGCCATAATCTTAGCTGACGTTGCTGTCAGGTTAAGTTGTTGAGAATTTCTCCATATACCAGCAAATTATTGAACAAGAATGAATAATTACGTATCCAAATCTCATCACAGAATGATTGGCTGGGCTGATGGACTGACTGACTCACTTACTGACTGACAGCTTTATACGAACTCGGAGAAGCTGTCAAAATCTCTTGATGCAAAACTCTAGCGTTGTATATAACTAGAACACATCGATACGCTCACCGTCGTCTTGAATATGATAGAAAACTGATTTCTGTTCGTGGAGAAGAACTTCGATGCAAGTAGGGCTGTTTATGCAGACTCAGGCGACCTGAATCTCTTTCAATTACACTTTGACATTTGCATGTGGAGCGAGGTTGTTCACGATGACAGGCGGTAAATCACTTAATTAATAAATAAACGTAAGGTGGGTGCCCCTGTTAGGGCCATGTTCCTGATATGGCCACCCCCCTATTGTGAGTTAGTTAACCAAAAACTCCGCTAAATTGCAGCAGCATCCAGTGAAAGGGCATCCTGGTACGTCACTTGATCGTTTTCCATTCAGTCAGGTTGAGCAATATGGCGTCAGTTGCCTGTTTTGCGGTTTTCATGTGACCTCTTCTTATTTTTCTCTGGTAAGTCTCCTTTGTTTTATGCATGTTTTTAAATGACTTCTTTCATGAAAACCATAGTACTCCATTCTGTTTTTAATGTTCTGTTGATTAGTGTTGTAGTTGATGGCGTATCTTTTACGAGTTATTCATAATCAAACGATTTTCGTGAAAGCTTACCTGCTCCTGATATGGCCATATCAAATGCACCATGGCCATATCAAGTTCAATTCACTTTTATTTTTTCACCTGACAAATTTACATGCCTTATAGCTGGGATTACGCAAAAATTTTGTATTTTAAGAAAAACAACTTAATTTTTTATGGGAAAACCTGTTTTGACTACACTTTTGAATTATAAAAAAGATTATTAAATGTCATTTTTATTCATTTTACACCAAAATTATTTAATTTTAACACAACTGCGCTATCAAACTGAAAACAATCACGATTTCTAGAACATGGAACAAGGGTGGCCATATCATGTGCACATGTTCCTGATATGGCCACTAGGTAGACTTATGGAATTTGGGACTTTTTGGGCAATTAAGACTATTTTTATGGGGAAAGGAAATTGTTTTAAGAAAGTCCATTAGACTGAGAACGAGTAAGAAAAGAGTGGTTTACATTTTTTTTCAAAATGGCGGCTAGAAAAATTCTCAAACCTTAGCATGGCCATATCAGGGACACCTACCTTAAATAAAATCAAATAATGTTTTTTGATGGTATCATGAAAGGTCAGAAAAGTAGATATGCTCACGATTTGTAGTGAGCGGTCGTCGAGCGAGTCCCAGAGAGAGTTCTGGAAGTCAAAATAGAGAAAGTCAGTTTAGGTTTGGAACAGGCGGTACTTACAATATAAGCCACCTAGGTAACTCAGGCGGTAGACGCGATTGTCTACCGATCTGGACCTGCGCTAGATCGTGAGTTTGATTCCCTCCTGGGCTAACTACTTGGTTTCGTTTTTTCCGAGATTTTCCCCAATCTCATAGAGAATTCTCGTTCAAGTCTCAGCTGAGGCGCTTGCGTGACCATCCGGAGTTGCGCTCGGGTGTGACTTCGATTCCCGCTTGGACTGATTACCTAGTTGGGTTTTTTCCGAGGTTTTCCCAACTGTAAGGCGAATATCAGGTAATCTATGACGAATCATCGGGTCATCTCGCCAAATACCATCTCGCTATTGCCAATCCCTTCGACGCTAAGTCACCGAGTAGTTGATACAGCGTCGTTAAATGACCAACTAAAAAAATTGTGTCCTCCGAAAAATTTACTCAAATGGACATCTGGGATTCCTAGAATTCACGCTTCAAATGTCAAAAGCATAATTCGTGGTAAAATTTTCATGAGTAACTGTAACACATTTTGTGCTAAAAGTGACGATGTTAGCTAAAGGAGTTGAAATTGTTTCTGGATTAAGAATAAATTGGTACATTTAGCCCTGGACACTCTTATTATGGGACAGAATATTTTTTGCAACATATAAATCTGCGGCAACAGATCAGGGAAGCTACAGAATTCTTTTGTCTCTTAAGGGATTAGGCATAGCAGTAAAATTTTGGAAGTATTCAACATTTTTTTCCTCCATTACTGTATCTTGTACAATAATAAAAATTGGTATGTGTGAAACACTGTCCTTCTGCTATTTGAAAAAAAAAAAATTTACGATAAAAAAAATATTTATATATATATTTTTCAAAATTCAAAATAGTGGCAGTTCACTGTGCAGTGATGAAGAGTTTCCCTCATAACTCATAAACTTGTTCTCTCTCTTTTATTTTATTGCTGAAACTCATGTTTACAATATCATGCTCTTTCAACTACATTCCTTAATAAATAATATATTATTTTTATTTTGTGCTATAAGATAATACTTATATTTGACCAATTTTTAAAATTAATTTATTTTTTATCAGACAATCTATCAAAGGTAGAGAAGTGATTTTGCAACATATTGTAGATATGATATGCATAAATACACACAAAAAATTTCATCACAGAATGTTGGATAATTTTTTAATTATGAGGGAAAAGCTTGATCATTGCACAGTGAACTGGAACCATTTTAATTTTGAAAAAAAAAAATATATATATATTTTTATGCTCGACCATGCCGAAATGTAGTAATTATACACCTGGTAGCAGTCCTTTAATGCTTGTCATTAAAGTACACCTATTCATTAAAGTTCAGGTTTTCGATTATTCTGGGATATGCAATCGAAAGACAACGAGGGGAACGTCACGGAGGCTGGAAATCCAATACTGTCGCAGAAGGTTATGTTCTGTTACTATAATAATTAGCGTTAATTGTAAATAATATTCAAATAAATTCAATTTGTCATCTCGTTTTTCAATTCTAAATCAATTTCCAGGTTATACATTCTATGCATTACATCAAGGTCAATGACATTATTGTTCCTCGGAAAAAATCAATACTTTTGCGTCTGCGCACATCTCACAATTCAAGAGCTATGCACAAGGTCACTTCCAATCTTCTGTCAGATACAAATAAAATGTATACTTCTGAATAATTTAAAGTTAGAAATATGGTCGAGCATAAAAAGTCGTATGAAACTTGCCTATAATGGTAATTAAGACGCTCGTATGAAAATTATGAAACTCGCTTGCGCTCGTTTCATAAACAAACATACTTGCGTCTTAATTACTATCATTATAGGCTCGTTGCATAATGTACTATTTCTTAATCGTAAAAATATTTTTTTCATATAGCAGAAGGACAGTGTTTTACACATACTAATTTTTATTATTGTACAAGATATAGTAATGGAGAAAAAAAAATGTTGAATATTTTCGAAATTGTATTACTATAAGCTGTACCTAACCCTTTAAAAATCCTCTCATTGAACCCACAATATTCGGCTGTGAAAGTGAATATTGTAACCAACACCATTACTTTCTGTGACTGGCTATCAATTTAAAATAACTTGTTAACCATGCATAAACAAACGAATTGTACACAACTTAGAGCAACTAGCTATTTAGTGCTGTCGGAATGCACTTCCACGTATATTAGTGTACTGGGGACAGGACAGGCTGCTCTATCTCAATTAATCTGAACAGCGTTGTCATAGTAACGCCATCCATCAAGTATACAATCTAACAACCATGCGCGAGGACGATTACACTGACATCTCGTCCATCAGACCTGCATTAAACTAGCTACGGATTCACGATATCACTTCTCGAAACAAATTTTAACCCTGCCAGTTCGTACTAGCGAATATACAGGGTGTTGATAATATAAGCTGCCAAACGTTGCCTAGTCGTTGGTCTGACAAATGGTTACTATCCATTTTACTAACATGGTATTTCATAACATGAAAATGGAAATGTATTAACGTTAATGTTTGCAGATGATCTGATTATTATATCTAATTCGGAAGATAATCTTCAGAAATCAATACATGCATTAAATAGAATAGCAAAAGGATATAACATGACAGTATCCCTAAGTAAAACTAAAGTGATGGAAAAGAGAGCATCCGATCAAAAATTGTAATTTATAATATTGTGGAAAAAGTTACAGAATTTAAGTACTTAGGATGCAATATATCATAGAGTAAGGGAGGGGATTGTCGGATATGTCTGGTAATGTCGGATAACATATTTCTTTTCCATCGAATGGTGCAATCTGATGTGAAAATAATGCATTACGTTCTCTACAAGTAGACGAACATCTGCATGAATAGCCATTACTGTTGAATGCTTCACTGTGTGTGAATAGCGTGTTTTCAACGTTTCTGCAAAAAAAAAAAAAAAAACTTTGTGAGGGTAAGTAATGTGATTTATTCGTTACAAGTTATTCTTATATTTACACAACATGGTATGCACTGTTTGATATACCATAGATAAGGCTTCTTAATTCTCTAATTGCAGAAATTCTATCGACGACATGTTTCATGCAGCTGGCTTGTTTTACTGTTTGTGAAGAGTCGGCCAATGTCGGATACTAGCTGAGGGCAATGTCGGATACTAGCCGAGGGCAATGTCGGATACTAGCCGAGGGCATTGTTGGCTGTCTTTCAATGCTGCTCGCTACATAAAAGCTGCCTTAAACCAATTTATAAGTTTTCTATAACAAACCACTACATTTTTACTCATGGGTATTTTTAATTAATGTAAGTAATTAATTTTCTAATTAATCGAATATTATGAAGTAACGAATTGTTTCTTCTTCTGATATTTTTAGACGCCTAAAGTAAAAGAAAAATGAGATTCAGTCTAAAAAAAATGAAAGTCTGAAGATGGTAAATGCCATTGTCGCAGTACGGGAGAAAAGAATGGGCTATCTTGCTGCTTCCAAAAGATTCAATGTACCTCGATCAACATTATTTGATTATGTACGGTCCAACTCTGAGCCCACCAAAGCCGTTAAATCGAAACTTGGACGAAAACCAATACTCCCAGCTTCACTTGAAGAGAAGCTAGTTGACTATGTGTTAATGATGGAGAGAAAATATTTTGGATGAACCAGAAATGATGTTAAAAGGCTTGCATATCAATTGGCTAAACAGAACACTATTGTAATAGTTTCTGATATGCAATATATTATTTTAAATGCATTATCATACCTCCTACATAATAATGTTTAATGTATCCGACATTAGCTTCCCATTCTGTCAGTGATGATATTATTTCTGTTTTGTTTTTGCAAGTTATACAGCAAATACATATTATGTAAATTACCTAATACTTATGTACAAACTGCAGGAACCCCAAGAGGTTATTATAATACTAAGTAATTCCAGTTCAAACTTTTTTCAATTACCTTTATTTTGAAACATCAAAATGGTATCCGACAATACCCTCCCTTACTCTACCAAAAAGAGTCTGATCAAATTAAAAAATGGAAGTATTTAATCATCTTAATAGCACTATAAAAGGTGTTTGAAAAATAAAGCAAGAAAAGACACAATACTAAAGTTTTAACTATTGTTTGGGAGCGAAACTTGGATCATGACAGAGAAAAATAAAAGCAAACTTGAAGCAAATGAAATGAGATTTCTAAGAGCAGTTGCTGGCTATAAGAAAATAGACCGTAAAAGAAGTGAAGATAAAAGAAAGGAATTAGATATATATAATCTGAACGATAAAACTAAAGAGTCTAAAAACAAGTGGATAAACCATGTACAAAGAATGAACATAGAGAGACTACCATTTCATTTTAAGAATTATGAACCGGTAGGGGAAAGAAATATAAGAAGACCCAAAAAAAAAAAACGGTGGCATGAACAAAATATGTAGATTGCTACAGACAATAATGTCTAACGCGTGAAGGAAGAAGAAGAAGAAAATGGAAATGAGAGATAGAAGAAGATATTAAGAGTTTTTCAGTGAACTCTACTGTAGTACTTGTAAAAGTTGGTAGTTAATATCTTTTACACTCTGTTAATGTTTATGTTTCACGGGTGGTTCTGAAGATCTAGAAGCGCAAGATCAGCCATTAAAAAATTTTAATATTTTTCGTTAAACCCTATGTTTTAGAAAATACTGTGAGATTTCATTTCTACATATCCATCATTCTCATATCATAACATCCTATGTGAAAAAAGTACAGTACATAGTTCAAATAGGTAGCTTATTAAATTGTGTTTTTAAAGAACGTCCTTTATCTAGGTCCGAATACAATGAAGACTTTGGTTTATTGTACACGCTCTAATGTTTAGTATTTTGTTGTTAGAGGCCTTTGCGATTTCCAGAGGTGTCTCGAGAAGCAGCTTTTTTTCGAAACGTAGGTTCGTATGGAAATTTGTTCACAAAACAGAGTATTTTTATGGGACGAGAAATGGTATGCAGCTCCAGCTGCCTCATTCAGAGAATTATTTTGTGTCATTAAATTGCGACACTAAATCCACGGGTTTATTTACATTCCATAATGAGTAATGCTAAGGAGTGAGTGAGTGAATGAAGAATGAATGAGTGAGTGAATGAATGAATAAATAAATTGATGGTGGGATACATGGATGAATAAGTAAATGGGTAAATAAATAAATAAATGGATAAATAAATAAATAAATAAATATATATAAATAAATCGATGGATGGATAAATAGATGGATAATTAAATAAATAGATGAATAAATAAATAAATAGATGGATGGATAAATAAATAGACAAATAAATAAATAAAATATGTAAATAAGTAAATAAGAAAATATGTAAATAAGTAAATAAATAAGTAAATAAATAAATAGATGGGTGGATAAATAGATGGATGGATAAATAGATGGATGGATAAATAAATAGACAAATAAATACATAAATAAAATATGTAAATAAGTAAATAAGAAAATATGTAAATAAGTAAATAAATAAATAAATAAGTAAATAAATAAATAGATGGATGGATAAATAGATGGGTGGATAAATAGATGGATGGATAAATAGATGGATGGATAAATAGATGGATGGATAAATAAATAGACAAATAAATAAATAAAATATGTAAATAAGTAAATAAGAAAATATGTAAATAAGTAAATAAATAAATAAATAAGTAAATAAATAAATAGATGGATGGATAAATAGATGGGTGGATAAATAGATGGATGGATAAATAGATGGATGGATAAATAAATAGATGAATAATTAAATAGATGGATAAATAAATAAATAGATGAGTAAATAAGTAGATGGATAAATAAATAGATAAGTAAATAAATAAATAAGAAAATATGTAGATAAGTAAATAAATAAATAAGAAAATATATAAATAAGTAAATAAATAAATAAGTAAATAAATAAATAAATGGATGGATAAATAGATGGATGGATAAATAGATGGATGGATAAATAGATGGCTGGATAAATAAATGGATGGATGAATAAATGGATGGATGAATAAATAAATAGATGGATAAATAAATACATAGATGGATAAATAAATAGATAAGTAAATAAATAAATAAGAAAATATATAAATAAGTAAATAAATAAATAAGTAAATAAATAGATGGCTGGATAAATAGATGGATGGATAAATAGATGGATGGATAAATATATGGCAGGATAAATAAATAGATGGATGAATAAATAAATAAATACATAAATAAATAAATAAGTAAATGAATGAATGAATGACTAAGCGGAACGGTGAAATTGAAGTGAGACAAGTGGACAAAAGGATTGGAGCTCTCTTAGTTTCTTCCTTACAGCCTGAAATTCCCTTGCAGGCCCGCGTTAGCTTAAAATCCTCCTTCCATTCCCTCTTCATTCATTGCTTCATTGTGTCATTCCACACGGTACGTATCACCACATGATCCAACTATTTGATAGGATGTGGTAGTTTTTATTTAATCCTTAAATCCATTCTGACCTAAACTAAAATTGGATACCAAGCATAAAAACGTTTCACTCAATCCAAGGGACATCATAAATCCCCTGTCACTTTTTTTCTATTGATCAGAATTGCAGGTCATCACTATTCAATGTTCATTTAACGGCATATAGCTCAATAAATTGTGTCCTCGGACAGCATTGTTAATTTCCGGGTTCTGCTGACTTTTCTGTGCTTGTAACTCTGAATTTGATGCTGACGCTCGTAAGAAAGTGAGTTTGAAATAATATGAAAACAGGGATGGAGACATTCGACGAGTGAGATGATTTTTGTGGCCCAACGGCAAGTCAGTAGCGCGTCTTTATAAAAAATGAGAAGTAGGCTATCTCTTATTTTCTAAAAATGCTTATAGCCCGACCATTGACATTAAAACCTGCGCCGCAAACCAGTGTTCGTTCGTGCGCAGGTTGTCATAGTGGGGGATCTGTTGTGTTGTAGATGCGCTCCCTGATCGACGTCTCTCAGCGAGTACGTTCTGAACTATTCGAAAAAGCACTCGTGTCCGCGTCCAATCTGTCACTTTTCAATCAATTATTAATATTCCATTTCGACGTATTGTGTATAGTTAAAACAGATTGTAATTTATAATAATGGAAGGGAAACCAAATGTGCGCGGCAGGCTTTTGGAAAGTGACGCGCATAAAATTATTTATAACGTTGCGAAGTATTTAAGGGATTAGGTACAGCTTACAGCAGTGAATTTTTTGGAAATATTCAACATTTTTTCCTCCATTAGGCCTACTGTATCTTGTACAATGATAAAAATTGGTATGTGTAAAACACTGTCCTTCTGCAATATTAAAAAAAAATATTTTTACAATTTAAAAACATTATTTATACTTTTTTTTTTTTACAAATTCAAAATAGTGGCAGTTCACTGTGCAGTGATGAAGTGTTTCCCTCATCATTCATACACTTGTTAACTTTTTCATGTTCTCTGTCTTTTATTTTATTACTGAAACTCATGTTTACAATATCATGCTCTTTTAACTACTTACTTACTTACTTACTGGCTTTTAAGGAACCCGGAGGTTCATTGCCGCCCTCACATAAGCCCGCCATTGGTCCCTATCCTGAGCAAGATTAATCCAGTCCCTACCATCATATCCCACCTCTCTCAAATCCATTTTAATATTATCTTCCCATCTACGTCTCGGCCTTCCTAAAGGTCTTTTCCCCTCTGGTCTCCCAACTAACACTCTATGTGCATTTCTGGATTCGTCCATACGTGCTACATGCCCTGCCCATCTCAAACGTCTGGATTTAATGTTCCTAATTATGTCAGGTGAAGGATACAATGCGTGCAGCTCTGCGTTGTGTAACTTTCTCCATTCTCCTGTAACTTCATCCCTCTTAGCCCCAAATATTTTCCTAAGAACCTTATTCTCAAAAACCCTCAATCTCTGTTCCTCTCTCAAAGTGAGAGTCCAAGTTTCACAGCCATGCAGAACAACCGGTAATATAACTGTTTTATAAATTCTAACTTTCAGATTTTTTGACAGCAGACTAGATGACAAAAGCTTCTCAACCGAATAATAACAGGCATTTCCCATATTTATTCTGCGTTTAATTTCCCCCCTAGTGTCATTTTAACTACATCCCTTAATAAATAATTTTTTATTTTGTTTTAGAAGAAAGTACTGATAATTACTTGACTATTTTTTTAAATTAATTTATATTTTATCAGACAATCTATCAAAGATAGAGAAGTGATCTTGCATCATATTGTAGATATAACATACATGAATACACAAACAATTTCATCACAGAATGTTGGATAGTTTTTGAATTATGTGGGAAATGCTTCATCACTGCACAGTGAAATGTATTTTGAAAAAAAAAAAAGTAAATAATTTTTTTTAATCGTAAAAATATACATATTTTTTCATATAGCAGGACAGTGTTTTACACATACTAATTTTCATTATTGTACACGATACAGTAATGGAGGAAAAAATGTTGAATATTTCCAACATTTTACTGCTGTAAGATGTACCTAACCCCTTAAAAGAGAAAAAAAAATGAATTTAAGTTGAAATGTAATGTTGTCACATCAACAAGAAAGCTACGGGAGTTTCGGCCAACTTGATAAAAACGTTTTGAAGGAAGGGGCAGTGTCACTGTCTACCATAGTTGGAGTCCGACTAGTGTAACCCGGCCTAACGAGCTGCTCGTATAGTGATGACGTCTCCCCCTCCATGGCCACGTGAGTATTGGAAAAGTCGAAGGTCTTTTTGTAGTTGGTCGAGCTATAGCAGGATCAGTAATTTCATGTACCGATGACCTTGCGGCGCATTGCGAATAAAATATGTTGTTCATAGACTAATTTATTAGACTGTATGTGTTACATGAAGAACGATAGATTTTGTTACAGTTAATATAATGTATCAAATATGAATGAGGTCTCGCCCACCTCATTATATTTTGCTCGACTAGTATGACTAGTCAGTTTGTTTTTATACCATTAAGTACGAGAAAAATTCGTACCGGTACCGGGAATCGAACCCAGGACCTCTCAGCTGAGAGGTCCTGGGTTCGATTCCCGGTGCCGGTACGAATTTTTCTCGTACTTAATGGTTTGTTACAGTTGTTGTTACTAAGCTAGCATTAGTACAGCGTGCTAATATATTCTTGTAACAGTAGGCAAAATGATAATCGGAACTAACAAGTACATGCTGAAGATGGTAAGTGTAAATTTCGCTAAATTACCATAAAATAAGTAAATTCCGCTAAAATGCTCTAAACCAGGCCTGCACAAGGTTTGCGCTCTCCGAGCCGGCTCACAGCTCATGAGCGGAATGCAGATATTAGCTGCGCTCTGTATAAGGGTGGACTGGAAGAAGGGGTGGATCTCGTAAAAAATAAACACGAAAGGAATTACTATTACGAGTGCTTATGAACTGAATTTCCGTTCAGTGTTTGCAAAACTATCTTAGACTATTATTAATTAATAAAGAAATATTTATTTTACAGAAGTAATAGAAATTCTATAGCTACTTAAATGTACAATATTATGTTGTTATATTTTTATTTATCAGTACATCAAAACGACGTTTTATGCTGTTGGCAGCTGAAAGGAACAGTAGCCTACTGATCATAATGAAACATCAGTTACAGATGTTCGATGTCTGGCTTTATTAAAATTGATTATAGAAAACAGTTGCTCACAAATATAAATGTTGAGCCAAACATAGCAATCATTTTCACAGCCAGCCTGTGTAGTCGTGGATATTATTGATAATGTTTAGTCTTGTAAAATTCAACCAGGCTAGTAGTATTATTCAAACGATCTTTAGCCCTTAGGTCACATTGAAGATCAATAAGTTCGAGCTGTAAATCGTTAAATGTTAAATGTTATGTTCCGTCTTTTAGATTCCTCCATACTGTAGTGTAGCAGTAGGTAAGCAACGTGAAACAGTTACTGAGAATAGGCCTAAACACTGCACTCCACTAGATAACTGAGTGGTCGTTTCCCTCTCCTCTACCTACAGCAAGTCTTTATCATTCTGACGTATCTTCCTCTCCGTTTCGGCGAGCGGTAAACACCGCTCGCCCGCTCCGAAGGAGCGCGCGCGCTCGTTGAGCGCTGTTTGTGCAGGCCTGCTCTAAAGTCTCTACCTGCCAGTGGCAAATCCCCATAATCGCAGTAAGGGTATAATATGAAGTTTATCGAAGACATACAGTTCAAAGTTCAACCAGAGGAACATGTCACTATCTTTGCCGCTTTCTTTATGAATCTGAACTTTGAAAATGGAAAATTCCAGTACAAATATACAGTACAGCAAGGATGTCAAGGTCAGAGCACGTGAAGGACTCTACGTGCTACCAAGCGCTCACGGGTTCCAATAAATCTATTCTGCAGGCAGTAGCGATGGAAAAAGGAGTGAGCAAAGTGACCACAAACCAACAAAGAGCATCACCTCATCTTTCACTTACATAAGAAGTCAAGAGTCTAGTCAGCCTGAAACTTACTGTATAACTTCTTCGTCAATGTGTAGTGTACAACCCTTTTGTTCACCAGTGACTTGTACCTGCGTGCCTTACATGCTCTGATCAGCGCATACGGGCTATGAGCACGTTTGTGCTCTCGTTGACATCACTGCAGTACAGTGTCTTCTACAAAAATGAAAATATACATATAAAATTTTCTCTGTGAGAATATGCGTTTATACACCCGATCAAATGCATATAAAAATAGTCAACCAGAAGTAATCTTCAAAGAACATCACTCTCGCATATAAGTTTCAGAACTTTTTTTATGTAACATATATTTTTCATATAAATTCTGCTCGGTTCTAGTCATAAGATCCAATATAAGTGTGTGCACAGATTTCATAACCTTATTAAATGGGGTTTTATTGGGCAATATAAAAAATCCGGAGGAAAAGCGCTTTCAGCAAACAGCTCTCACTGCTTAGAAGTAGGACAATCTTAATTTTATAACAGGGGTAGGAAAATATTTTACTTTCCGAGACAGAAAAGTAAACCGTGTGACGAAAATGACACATATATTTTCATTATACAGTACGTTTTGAGCTTTCCATAAAAATTAACTTCTATTATAATATTAGCAATGAAACTACAATAACCACCCACCAAGCAGATAACTAGAACACATCCTAGTCGTTTGCCATTTCCAGAAATCTTGGTATACTGGCGTTAAAAAGTATCTGACCTACTATTTTATGATCGTGTAAGCGAACCATCGTGTTTATGCCTTAAATTTAATTAACTTACTTGTTTTGTATTATACATATAGCTCAACTGATGAATAATCGTTTGAGTTTGTAAATTTAAAATCTGATTGGCAATGTACTGTATATTTTTAGCAGAGTCATCGATGTAGCTCAGTCGGCAGACTCGCTGGCCTGCAGATCTGGAGCTGTGCTCGGGTTTGGGTTGGATCCCCCTCTAATCTCATTGAATGGTTTCTTCCGAGGTTTCCCCCAGCCGTGGGACTGAAGCTGGATGATCTACGGCGAATCCTCGGCCTCACTTCATTTCTACCTCGTTTGGTCTGATTACTTGATTGGTTTTTTCCGAGGTTTCCCCCAAACAAAAGGCAAATGTGGGGTAATCTTTTGGCGAATCCTCAGACCTCACCTAATCTCACTACATCTTGCCAAATTATTGTAAAAAATTGTATAAAATTGTAAAAAATTGTAGAAAATTACAAAATTGTAAAAATGTAAAAATTGTAAAATAATTGTAAAAATTGTAAAAATTTGTAAAAATTGTAATTTCAACATTGTAAAATTTTGGCTTGTTCCACATCTTAAGCTTCATTGCTCATGTAAGATCTATGGAATATAATAAATGAAATGAAAAAAATGAACTTTGAAACCAAGGGATAAATCAGAACCAAAGATATAAAAAATTGACAAACTTTGAAAGAGTTCTGCTAGTTCTCAATAGGTGGCACCATTAAAAAGTCTCGCAAAAAATAGTTACGTGGATCAAACATAAATTATTCTCATAATTAACAATATTAGTGACCACCTCTGTGGTGTAGAGGTCAGCATGCTGATCTCTTACGCAGAGGGACCGGGTTCGATTCCCGGTCGGCTTGAACTTCCTGATTGAGGTTTTTTTCAGGGTTTCCCATCAACCGTAAGGCAAATGCCAGGAAATTCGGGTCACATCATCCCTGAATATCACCGGCTTCATTCATCATCGAAATCATATTCATATCATAACACATCAGTAATACATAAAGTCGTCATCTAGTTCACAACAATAGAACCAGTCTCAACAATAGTACACAGGCCTTCGGATTTCACATAGAAGATTAACTCGCGATATGACCAGAGATGTTAAAGCGAGTATAAATAACAGCGAGAAAAAAAAAACAATGTTAGTGATTTCCAGCTTAATCCAGTCTTGTTTTAGAGTGGTATGAAAAATTGAATTCTATAATACGGGTATATTTATGTACGATTAATAACACTGACTATTATCTTCGCCATAATACATTCGTAGAGGTAATAACTAAAGGTACGGTCACACGTCGCTACTTTTGCAGCGCTGCAGTACAAAAAATTGCGCAACTCTTGTACTGCGACGTGTGAACAACGGTGCAACCCGAAAAGTAGTGGCTGCCGAACCTGCTGCCCGCTACTTTTCCATGCTGCGCGCAGCTTAAAAGTAGCGACGTGTGAACAGGGTTCTCAGGGTTGCAGCCGCAGCATTTTTGATATCGGTTTTGTTGCAACTTTTGCTGCGGTTGCAACCAGTGTTACCACCCAAATGTGCCAATGATACGTTTATTGTTTGGATATATTTTAATGTTAAATGTGATGAAAATAAATTATTTGTAACAGTTATTAAATACACAACACAGTCTGAGTATAATTGCTGACGATATAATTCATTTTTTAAATTTTTCGTAGCGTAGTTCCAAACAGGAGGGTTGCCAACATTGATTACGTGAATATACTGTTGGTTATCATTTAAGTATATAGGCGATTTTAAAACCTTTTTAGTAAAAATAATGCCAATTTCTGAATACTAGATACGACAGAAAAGCAAATAATAGATAAGGAAGCTTTCGCATGAGTTTCTTAATAGTGCGAACATAACCACAAAATGTATATTGAGAAGTCAACACGGAGATGGAAACCTGCTTCATGACTGCGGCTGCAAAAGTAGCGCCTTGTGTGTGAACAGACTCGCAACCTCCAGTTGCAACTTTTGCAGCACTAAAAGTAGCGTGCAGCGCGCTACTTTTGGCTTACGTGTGAACACGACACGCAACTTTTGTAGCTGCAGTACAAAAGTTGGCCTGCAAAAGTAGCGATGAGTGACCGTACCTTTAAGAAGCCGCACTTACACCAACAAATTATCGATCACTATCGATTAGTAGGGTCAGATATCTTTGAACGTCAGTGTTCAAGTACCAAGGCTATGAATGCGCGATGAACTGGAAGCAACTCCTTATTCAAAAGTTAAAATGCTGTTCGTCTTTTAAAACTTTTGCGACTATAGTAGGACTTGATTTATGTTTTCAATTCTTATTAAAACACGCAACGTATTTCATTCTTTGTTCTTGTTAAAAAACTGGATAATTATGCTCGGATACAGATGTTAAGTTTTTATAGGTAAGCATTTAAAATATAGTCTCGTTTCATTGCGTTAAAAATGTGCTCTTCTGTTGCTCGATGAGGTTTTATTTCCAGGAAAAGTTCTTTAATACAATCTGAAGTCGCAGGATTGTCTGCACTTTACTTTATAACTAGCAATGTCTGTTATCGAATTCCTTGTTGCTCTTAAAAATTTTATAACCATCTAGAATTTGCTGTAAACTGCGGATTATCTCCAACGTTTTGCTTAATTTATAGGGCTTTAATTCTTATTACTATCTCTGGTAGAGGAATTATTACATTTCTTTGTAGACTAAATAATAGCGGCATGCAGTTTCCGTTGGATTAGCGAAACATTGGTCTTCTTTTAGCACACTCTTTAGAGTTACGCTATTTACTCGACAAGATTACATTTCTCTAGAGCGTTTCATTAATGTGTGTGGTGTTCACGTATTCGTTTTATATTCACTTTTAACGAATTGTGCGAAGAAAGCATGGCAGTAGGCCTAAAAATCAACACCAGCAAAACCAAAGTACTGACAAATGACGCAGAAGGGCAGATGATCGTCAACAATGCGAACATCGAATTTGTCACGCGATACATTTACCTTGGCCAGACCATACCATTTCAGAACAGCATGGATAAAGAAATTGATAGACGAATAGCATCGGCATGGAGAAAGTTTTGGAGTCTGTCCTTCATCCTAATGGACAAGAGCCAGAAACTGCAGAACAAGAGGCAGCTCTTCAACAGCTGCATTGTACCTGTACTTCTACTGGGTGTTCATTTCAAAGTGTGTCATGACGTCACTGTTGTGAGTCAGCGATTTGAAGCGAGTTTCAGCTTTTATGTAAGAGAAGTTGCCTATTAATCAAGGCGTTCAATCTGAACTTGAGAACGTGTACGGTATAACTTGAACGTCGTAGCAACAGATGGCTACCATAACCTCTTTCGAACTGTGTTTTGCGCGGGCAAGTCGTACGCAGGGTATTTGTTATCATCGGTTGCGTACGGCAACATTCCACAATACAAATCAAATGCTCCGTGTCCATGTTGACCGTCCAAGTTAATGTCAACAAATACGTAAGTAATCGTCTTAACCCTCTCCACATATCCCGACAGTAAGAAAAAACTCACTTCAGTACGTGTTTCCAAACAGTTCACATTCCTGCCACTACAGGTGTTACCGTACGTATCGGTAAGTACTCTTTTTTTTTAAACTAAATTTAGACCGGCCAGAGACAGTTTACCAAAGTTATCTTTGTTTTCTGTTTTCGTTTTTCACTTGTTTCCTTTGTTTTTACTTACACTAATACAAACACAACACCCATGCCCGAGGCGGAACTCGAACCCACAATCCTTCGGATCAAGCGATAGAGACATGCCGTGCCCCTACCGCTTGAGCCATCCGGGCCGGCACTCTTCAGAATGAACGCCGTACTTGCTAGGCAACTTCTCTGGCACATACGTAATACGCCTCTGTGGAAGTGTATGAAGATTGAATTCTCTAGGCTCAACGACTAGACTCATAACGGCATACAACGAGCCATGACACACTTCGAACTGAACACTCAGCATATGGGTCGCAATCCTGGTCACTCACCAAGAAACAGGCATTAAAATTAACCCAGATAAGACTGACGTCCTATATATAGGACCCAGACGTTTTATCTTTTTAACATTGCTGTGTAAGATTTTCATAGTCGGCAATCATGATACCATAATCCTTATGTGTTATAAATTGCCTCCAATTTTTTTTCTTATATTTAGTCTGTCATAGTCAATGTTATTATCATATTTGTGTGAGACGTCCGGTGTCCTATATGTAGGACGTCAGTCTTATCTGGGTTAAGAAGATGCCAAAGAAGAATGGAAAGGAAAATACTCGGAATAAGCCTGAAGGACAGAATCAGAAACGAAGAAGTACGGCGGCGAAGCGGCGTAGGGAAGTCGTCTATCTTGTTGATTGGTTAGAGTTTCAGTTGATATCAACCCTTCCTCTTCAATTATGTAGCATATTATAATCTTTGGTATCCGCATGGTATCTAAATTCCGTCGACACGAATGCGTCCAACGGAATATAAATTTGTTTCAACTATGGTAGAGCGGTGAGAGGACGTGGTCACACTAGCTAATAGGACGAAATGGCGCTGGGGAGGACACGTGGTACGGATGCAACCTACCAGTTGGGCACACATGGCGACACAGTGGGATCCAAGAATTGGCTGGAGAAACCGTGGACGACCGAGAACCAGATGGGGGGACGAGTTCAAGTTGCAGCTAGGAGGACTATGGACCAGAATAGGACGCCAAAGAACATGGTGGAAGGACACAGTCAACCAACTTTGAGCGGGAGCAACAACCAGTGCTAGTGAAATTGTGGACAAAGAACTAGGAATGTAAATAGACCATCAGGTCGGCTCTTCTGATGGTCAAGACTTTAGCCACCCCTGCCCAAGCAGGAGGCCTTGCCCCACTGGGGATTTACGGCTTTTATTATTATTTTTATTATTATTATTATTATTATTATTATTATTATTATTTAACATTTACAGCACTGTTATCATCATGCAGAAATTACAGCACTGTTATCATCATGCAGAAATTTAATTGTTTATAGTTTCCGATAAGAAATTTATCTTCTATTTCAGTATGACATATTACAACTAGTAACATCGACTCTATGTGTTCGTAGTCAACAATGTTACGCGATACTATACAGGGTGTTTTAAATGTGATGGTCAATAATTTACAGATGAAAAGTACAAACTAACCCAAGTAAAAAAGCTCCAATACACATTAGTCTGCAAATTATCATTGTCGAGAAAATGCACATTTTCTGTTGAGATTACTCGCAGAATAAGGGCAGACATGCAGATATTCCAAACTGAATTCTACCTACAGCAGGTGTTCAAAATGCATTCATGCATATGAATGTTGTGCTCTTGTCTGTAGTTATCTGTGAATCCTCTCAAGCAGTCCTGGATCGTTCCTTATTTGCTGAAATGTACGTTCAATCCGAAACCGCAATTCCTGAAGTTTGTTGGCCACAGAAGTGTAAACCAGGCTTTTTACATGACACCAAACATAGAAATCTAATCGGATTTAAATCCGGTGATCTAGGAGGCCACGGTACAGTCTTTCACTGTCTAAGGGAATATAGAATGAACGGGTTAATTTGCGGACCAATGTTCATTGAGGTTTTTTTGCTAATTTCAGTTTGTACTTTTCATCTGTAAATTATTGACCATTTTTTAAACACCCTGTATAGCAGACAGGTAATTGACGTCAGGCAAAAGAGGCAAAGGCCTCAACGCGCGTCAAGTATTTATTGTGATATTAGTTTAAAGTGGATCTCTATCGCTATTTGTTAAAAGAATGGAAGTTAAAAAATACAAATTTTACAGGAGAGAAAGAAAACTGTCCAAGACATCTGCACTTTTAACGTAAATTATGAAATATTATGTTGCATTTTAACCATCTTTACTGTGTTTTTTAAAGTTATTTTAATATAAATTGATGCGTCTATTATAAGAGAACACATTTTAGTAAAAAAATGAATTTTGAAAAAATGTGACTTCCGCCCTTTTAAATAATAGCGATTCAGTTATTTTGTGAATATTTTCTTTCATATTAAGTATCTGTTTTAGTATATACTTGTTCGAATTCTAGTGATAAAGAACAATACTTTGAATATGTACTGCTTGTGGATTGTCTCTTGGATGAAAACTAATTCAGTATTTTGTGCTGACTATTACACCCTTACTACGTCATACTACTTTTGACCAATAAAACGGTACGAAAGGACGTATTTCAACCAATCATGGCTGCTTATCGCACAATTTTATCGCGTCCCTAGCATTTGTTTAATTTTATCGCGTCCCTAGCATTTGTTTAATTTTATCGCGTCCCTAGCATTTGTTTCTTTGTTTTCAAACTGCGCTGGTCTGGACGTCAAAAAAAAAAAAAATATGTATATATATATATATATATATATATCATTACAAACCACTCCAGTCGATGCACAGCAGTTTCAAATATCACTCGCATTGGCATTCAAGAACAAGAATGAATAAAAATCACTGATCATACCTATGCATCTTCTGAAATCCGATTTACAAATAAATGAAGGACACCATTCGGAAATCCTGAATAAGTTGAATACACCATGTAGGCCTAAATCAACGAGTTCCACTTCTATTATGCACACGTCCACTATAACATCAATCGAACCACCAACCACATTCAAATTTGAAAATTGTACATTCAATAATTATTCCTTAAAAAATTATTCATTCGGAAATCCTGAATAAGTTGAATACACCATGTAGGCCTAAATCAACGAGTTCCACTTCTATTACGCACACGTCCAATATAACATCAATTGAACCACCAACCACATTTAAATTTGAAAATTGTACATTCAATAATTATTCCTTTTAAAATTATTCATGTTTATTTTTTATGTCATCGTCGTTAATTAAAACTTTTCTAACACTTGTGTATATTAGTTAGGTTATGTTATAGCTTCTGCTGTATGACATTATGGATAGTCACGTATCAGAGATTGTTTAATATTAAGATTTATTGAAAATCATCTGTCAAGTGACGTTGATTACTGGGATTCGGATAATTGAAGTGGAATGCAACGGTTTTAATAAAAATGAAACTGAATCAACAAAGCCTTCTTGACTAGTAACACTGTCATCGTGTATAGATCGAGAACTTATCGACGAGAAGGCATTGCTAGTAATCATACCGGTTATACCGGTAACTCACTACTGCCATCTAGCATGCATCTAGCGTAATATTTGTAATGTTGAGATGGTACAATAATACATTTGAAGACAGTTGTATTTTCGTAAGTAAATTAATATTTTATTGTATTGGAGTACTTAGTTACTTCTAATCTTTATATACTTTCTTCTAATCGTGTAATAGCCAATTAAATCCCACTCGAATTTTGATTTTCTCTAGATAAATCAAAACGTCTAGTGAGATTACTGTTGATAAAATGTAATGGACAGTTAAATATAAGTCAGTATGATAATTATATTGACATAATTTAGTATTAGTTGCAGTTGAATGCCATTTGAGATTGTGGTCATATTGTTGCCTGGGTGATAGATTCGGAGATGATTGCTTGGAATTTTATTCTGATTAAAGCTGCATTAAAAAAATCAAATTCATATTCTCGTAGAATATTTGAATACCCAAACCAAGCAATACATATTCCACAAAGATAAAGCAAAGAAATAAGAAAAAAATATATGAATGAATCAATGAAGGAATGAAAGAATGAATGAATGTACTAATGAATGAATGACCGAATCAATGAACTAATGAATGAATTAATGAACGCATGAATGAACGAATCAATGAACTAATTAATTAATTAATGAATCGATGAATGAAATAATGAATGAATTAATGAACTAACGAATGAATGAACTAATGAATGAATTAATGAACGAATGAATGCACTAATGAATGAATGAGCGAATGAATGAATTAATGAACGAATGAATGAACTAATGAATGAATTAATGAACGAATGAATGCACTAATGAATGAATGAATGAGCGAATGAATGAATTAATGAACGAATGAATGAACTAATAAATTAACTAATGAATGAATTAATGAACGAATGAATGAACGAACGGATCAATGAACTAATTAATTAATTAATTAATCGATGAATGAAGTAATGAATGAATTAATGAACGCATGAATGAACGAATCAATGAACTAATTAATTAATTAATCGATGAATGAAGTAATGAATGAATTAATGAACGAACGAATGAATGAATTAATGAATAAATTAATGAACGAATGAATGAACTAATGAATGAACCAATGAATGAATGAATTAAATAATGAATTAATTAATGAACGGATGAATGAACGAATGAATGAATTAATGAATTAATGAACGAACGAATGAAACAATGAATGAGTGAATTAATTAATGAGTGAATGAACTAATAAATGAATTAATGAACGAATGAATGCACTAATGAATGAATGAATGAGCGAATGAATGAATTAATGAACGAATGAATGAACTAATAAATTAACTAAATAATGAATTAATGAACGAATGAATGAACGAACGGATCAATGAACTAATTAATTAATTAATTAATCGATGAATGAAGTAATGAATGAATTAATGAACGCATGAATGAACGAATCAATGAACTAATTAATTAATTAATCGATGAATGAAGTAATGAATGAATTAATGAACGAATGAATGAATGAATTAATGAATAAATTAATGAACGAATGAATGAACTAATGAATGAACCAATGAATGAATGAATTAAATAATGAATTAATTAATGAACGGATGAATGAACGAATGAATGAATTAATGAATTAATGAACGAACGAATGAAACAATGAATGAGTGAATTAATTAATGAGTGAATGAACTAATAAATGAATTAATGAACGAATGAACTAATGGCTGAATTTATGAACGAATAAATGAATGGAAAGGATATAAACTGTATCACAAATTCTATTTTCTTCCACTTTTCACTTTATTTATAGACGTCCTATTAAGTAATGAATCCGAATTTTAATGTCTTTGTTAAGTCTTGTTCCAGAAAATCAATATCTTTACATAATCAACTTTAACAGTACGTTAAAGCAATTGCAAATAATTTTATAGCTAGTAAATTGCTGTCAAAAACACACGACAAGAATAATGAGAAGGATGATAAATGACACGTCTGCACTTAACCGAAACAGATCGACGAATCCCAGATGCAATGTTTACTGTGTCATTATGCGTGCTATTTGACTCACGTGCTTATTCACCCATGGATTACAGAAATCCGTTGAATTTCAACTGATCACAACTATCTCTCGCTGCAAAGTTATGGTTTTATACTATTGAAATTGTTGTATGATAATTATGATATTATCTCATCCTGCCTAAGGTTTTACCATGGTTTTCCTAAGGCGCTAAGACAAATGTCGGGATGAGCCCTAAAAGAAATGGGTCACGGACCTGCACTCATATCCCCATGAATCTCCCTAATTAACTCTAAATTAATTAACAATTACATCTTTCCCCCTCTTCGCAATTGAGCCATCATATAGCCAAATGGCTGGTCTCGGAATTGAGACAAGTCAACAAGACTCATGACAACAATCACCTCCTACATAATACCCAAATTGGCTAGTCTCTTATATGAGACAACTCATCCTGCCTAAGGTATTCCGTGGTTTTCCTCAGGCGTAAGACAAATGTCGGGATGAGCCCTATAAGAAATGGGCCACGGACCTATATGCCCTTCCCCATATGTATTTCCCTTTATTATAAACGACGTATGCCCTAGTTCAGAACATATAAATTGTCTATTAAATATAGGAGGTCACTCAATTAGTCGCAATTGAAAGGACAGGGACCTCTCAAATTGCAGATTTAGATTTCACGGCGCTTCTTCCGACGGCCTTCACATGCTTTGTCATCGAACAACAGATGACGGCGTCTTGCCATCCTAACGGCAAACACCAGCCAGCTCTTCCTCTTCCCGTTCCGTGATCACTTGATCAAATATCAGTCCCCCTCGCGTATGTGGTACCTAAGAGGTTACGTCCAATTTCGGCTTCCCCTTCAAAATTTTCTAGAGCTCCTTCAGTGGAGCAGCGTAACCCGGAGTGAGACTAGTGGCCAACAGGCTTGGAGCTCACATATTTAGTTTTGTACAGTCCCAAAAACCTTGCAAGGACGCATTTTGCGTACCTTTTAAAAATTTTCCTCCCAATTCTCTTTCGATTTTTCGATTTTTTCGATATGATATTATGAAGTATTGTTGGTTATGAAAGCCTGGGGACGTTGGGTTTACAATATGGTACTAGTGATGGAAATAAATTAAATACCGATATATTGATATTGCAATATATTGCAAACCTAATTTCGATAAACAATATATATCGCAGAAAATATATCGATATATCGAACGATTATCGATATATCGCTATTCCGTAAGAAAATTGCATTTTCAGGCGTACTTTACTGTATTACAATAAAATTACTTAATATTCCTTTTTACCATTGAAATTAACATCATAACAATCAAAAGCATAAATGTAAAATTGTAACAATAAACAATACATATTCAATACCATATGATGTAGGTCTAACCTAAATCAAAATTATGGTGGAGGTAAGGAAGCTTAAATGAAATAGCGGAAAAGAGTTAAGTGAACTTTACATGGTTAAGTATTTCATATTGGAACACGATTCAATTATTCTAATGCTATATAGGATTCAATCCAGGACACAGATATAATGCTCTTTTCTATCTAACAACGTAATCATTTTTAAATGTAAGTAAACAGAGCTTGTAATTATTTTTAAATGTAAGTAAACAGAACTTAGAATGTTACAAGTTTTAACAAACTTCACTGTTGATTTGATACATTCCTTCTGTAGTAAGTTCCCATCGCAAGTTATTGTTACACTCCAACATTCCAAACAACATAGAATTATAGGGACTATTTCGTTTATATGACGTAATACCATTTTAGACCAATGAAGTGTAATGAAATTTTGAATTCCAACCAATCACAGTCAGACTTTGCGATAATTTTTGCAGCTAAATTTATCGCTATCAATTTATCGCATGGTCGTTCTTTTGTTTAGTCGTTGTCGCCAACTGTTTCCCCGTAAATTGATGATCATGAATACATTAAGATGTAACTACACGGTTAAACTTTTATTTAAACTTTAAAGCAATGAATGCAAGATTGATATTTAATATTAATTAATATATTGACGCAGTGAAGACGACGTTCAAAACGGCGCACCATTTAGACACAAAATCTTCATGCACCTTAATTGAACGTACCTTTTAAACTTGATTCTTTCAATATTCTTCCCAGATTGCACGCATACGCGATTGGAATATTGAACTGTGTAGATGCAGCTTTAGTTCCGTTACACACCACAGCGAGAATGCGTTTGTGGAGCTATAAAAAATGCTTTCATGTAGCACTGATTGTAACGGTCGAAATAAGACACAGCTGAGATTGGTCCTGCTTCCACAGGTAACATAACCTATCATCGCATATCAAACCCAGTGACCATGCATAGTAATAACAAGGTCTTTTGATCAAACTGCCTTCCGTATGGCGTAATAAAATTCGTGTTTTAATTAGGCCTATCTATACAGAGATGGCTTCACTGTGTAGCAACATGTTTCGCTATGAATACATAAGCATTGGTATATAGCTGTCCCCACTGTTACTGTTAAATTAAATTATGATTTCAGCAGATAATGAAAAATAATGTATTTATGTTATAGTAATAAGATAAAAGTGCAGTACATGTAATTAACATTGTTAAACCTGTATTTCGCAATTGGCATTACTGAATAATAACATCGAATTTCTTTATTGCAGTAATCGATATTCATCTACGAGTATTTCAATTTCACAATGTCTGAATAGGTAAAGTATTCGTTAATAAACAATTATTACCATTTTTTGATCGAATTTTAGGGATATGTTATTTATATTTTTATTTTATTCACGAAATAGTCCTAATAAATGTCACTCGAGGTCTGAGATTTCCCAGATACATCCACTCGCTTCGCTCGTGGATTTATCGGCGAATCTCAGACCTCTCGTGACATTACTACAGATAAAATTTTTATGCACTAAAAGATATAAGAAAATAGAATGTCAGCACTAGGTTGTGCATAGAAATCATAGACATAAACAAATGTCACATCGGTATTAAATCCTTGTTTCTCTTTCCATTTCAGAATATAGAAATAAAAGTTTTGATATCCGTTTTGAGGTCAGACGGTTCTCTTTCAGGGTGGGAGTTACTCCTGCCTTGGAGAACATTAATATCAATATTAAAATAGTAGTAGATAAACCTCCCGTCTGTCTCAAATTCGCACACGCTGCATTTTGAATTTGGTGCTGCATACTAAACAGTTTGAATTCGAATTCCAGTCCAGCCAATTAGGTCAAGGTATTGAGTGAGGTTGCACAATTATGTAACTGTCCACCTTCAGTAGCGCCATCTCTCGGGAAGTATCGGAGTTGTCTAGTGTGGATTTTGTTGTTGTTGATAATGATAATTATTCCACAAAAAATCGATAAATTTGTGAGAAAACTGATATATTATACGATATATTGAATCAAAATTTCGATATCGATATATCGCTATATCGAAACGAAAATATCGGCATTTCGTGAAAACCGATATATCGTTCCCACCTCTATTGACAAACAATTTTCCAATTATCATGAATTTCTAAAATTTGTAGGTCCTTCAGATTGTCCCATTATCTAAGCCTAATCCTTCCAAATGATCTTTTCCCTATAGCGGTTTCTGTGAACAGAGTTTCTAAATGCCCAATTCATAGTAATTTTCTTCCATTAATTGTGACCACAATTGTGTAGTCTCTTCCATTCCAAAATATCTGTATCTCGAACTGCTCCCAACATTTTTCTAAAACATTTTCGCTTAAAAATTAACAATTCATTCTCATCTGATTTCGTGTCAATTCATACAGCATTCTTATCGGTCAGTGCGATCTTTAGCAGAAGCATGTTTGCTGTGAAAAACAGTAGGCCTATCTTAGTTATAATCATGGAAATGATTAGACGCTGCAGTAGCAGCACAAGTTGCTATAGCAACCTGTCACTGCACTCACTGATAGCATCGTCATCCTAATTCCTGCCGATAATTTGCAATTAAGAGCAGATTAGAGAAACTAATGCTAACAGCACTGCTACAGTAACACAGAATACAATATTTGCAATATGTCATACACTCATATATTAAGAACTTCTGTTTTTTTAACTGGTGATTTTGTCTACAGAAATAAATAATAACAAGATAACAAGGAATAGGGGATAGAAAATCACGTTTGCTTTCTGGACAGATTGAGAAGAAAGGGATGCACTCACTGTGACGCGTCTACAAAATCGTCTCAAGAGGCAGCGAAGTACAATATAGCAGACATATTTTTCATGCGTTTCAAGTTTTCCACTTCACTAAGAATGAAAACTTTTTTTATAATAATTTTTACAACAATTTTGAGAGCATACTTACTATGCAAAAGACCAATAAAATCCAAATTTTGAACTCCCAAATGATTTTGGCTTTTGATTTTTATTTTTTTTGGTAGCTAGGTAGATTATATTTGGTAGGTAGTTTACGTTGGTAGTTAGGTAGATTACTTTTGGTAGATAGGTAGATTACTTTTGGTAGATAGGTAGATTAGGTTGGTAAGTAGGTAGTTTACGTCGATAGATAGGTTGATTACTTTTGGTAGATAGGTAGATTACTTTTGGTAGATAGGTAGATTACGTTGGTAGATATATAGATTACGTTGGTAAATTACGTTGGTAAATTACGTTGGTAAATTACGTTGGTAGTTAGGTAGATTACGTTGATAGGTAGATTACGTTGGTAGTTGGTAGATTACGTTAGTAGGTAGGTAGATTACGTCGATAGATAGGTAGGTTACTTTTGGTAGATAGGTAGATTACGTTGGTAGATATATAGATTACGTTGGTAAATTACGTTGGTAGTTAGGCAGATTACATTAGTACGTAGATTACGTTTGTAGATAGATAGATTACGTTGGTAGGTAGATAGATAGGTTTCGTCGATTGATAGGTAGATTACTTTTGGTAGCTAGGTAAATTACGTCGGCAGTTAGGTAGATTACGTCGGTAGATAGGTAGATTACGTCTGTAGATAGTTAGCTCACTTTTGGTAGAGAGATAGATAGATTACGTTGATAGATTACGTTGGTAGGTAGATAGATTACGTCGATATATAGTAGATTACTTTTGGTAGCTAGGTAGATTACGTTGGTAGATAGGTAGATTACGTCGATAGATAGGTAGATTACTTTCGGTAGCTAGGTAGATTACATTGGTAGTTAGGTAGTTTACGTTGATAGGTACATTACGTTGGTAGTTACGTAGATTACGTTGATAGGTAGATTACGTTTGTAGATAGGTAGATTACGTTGGTAGTTAGATAGATAGATTACGTCGATAGGTAGATTACGTTGGTAGTTAGGTAGGTTACGTTTGTAGATAGGTAGATTACGTTGGTAGGTAGATAGATAGATTACGTCGATAGATAGGTAGATTACTTTTGGTAGTTAGGTAGATTACGTTGGTAGATAGGTAGATTACGTCGGCAGATAGGTAGATTACGTCGGTAGATAGGTAGCTTACTTTTGGTAGATAGATTACGTTGGTAGGTAGATAGATTACGTCGATAGATAGGTAGATTACTTTTGGTAGCTAGGTAGATTACGTTGGTAGATAGGTAGATTACGTCGATAGATAGGTAGATTACTTTTGGTAGCTCGGTTGATTACATTGGTAGTTAGATAGATTACGTTGATAGGTAGATTACATTGGTAGTTAGGTAGGTTACGTTGGTAGGTAGATTACGTTTGTAGATAGGTAGATTACGTTGGTAGTTAGGTAGATTACGACGGTAGATAGGTAGCTTACGTCGGTAGATAGGTAGCTTACTTTTGGTAAATAGATAGATTACGTTGGTAGGTAGATAGATTACGTCGATAGATAGGTAGATTACTTTTGGTAGCTATGTAGATTACGTTGGAAGATAGGTAGATTACGTCGATAGATAGGTAGATTACTTTTGGTAGCTAGGTAGATTACGTTGGTAGTTAGGTAGATTACGTTGATAGGTAGATTACATTGGTAGTTAGGTAGGTTACGTTGGTAGGTAGATTACGTTTGTAGATAGGTAGATTACGTTGGTAGGTAGATAGATAGATTACGTCGATAGATAGATTACTTTTGGTAGCTAGGTAGATTACGTTGGTAGTTAGGTAGATTACGTTGGTAGATAGGTAGATTACATCGGTAGATAGGTAGCTTACTTTTGGTAGATAGATAGATTACGTTGATAGATAGATTACGTTGGTAGGTTGATAGATTACTTCGATAGATAGGTAGATTACTTTTGGTAGATAGGTAGATTACTTTTGGTAGATAGGTAGATTACTTTTGGTAGCTAGGTATATTTTTTATTTTATTGTATTGGGTTATTTTACGACGCTGTATCAACATCTAGGTTATTTAGCGTCTGAATGAAATGAAGGTGATAATGCCGGTGAAATGAGTCCGGGGTCCAGCACCGAAAGTTACCCAGCATTTGCTCGTAGCTAGGTATATTACGTTGGTAGTTAGGTAGATTACGTTGATAGGTAGATTACGTTGGTAGTTAGGTAGATTACGTTGATAGGTAGATTACGTTGGTAGTTAGGTAGATTACGTTGATAGGTAGATTACGTTGGTCGGTAGGTAGGTAGATAGATAGATTACCCCGATAGATAGGTAGATTACTTTTGGTACCTAGGTAATTACGTTGGTAGTTACGTAGATAGGTAGAATACGTTGGTAGTTAGATAGATAGATTGGTAGTGAAATTTGTGAAGGCGCGCAGGAAGAAGTAAAATAAGAGGCAAAACTAAGGGAAATGGAGGAAGAGTGGTAAGCGGATCTCCTTTGGGAAAGAGATGGGTAATCACTAGGGCTAATACTGTGCCATTTCAAAGCCAGTTGATGCAGGTGATTGATTTGTTGTGTATTGAGCGCAGGGGGGAACAACGGAGTAGGGTATCGCGGGCTGCCTATTCGCCCCTCTCAATCTCCTGTCTCTTCAATTCGAAACGCGATCGAGAAACCACTTTCAATTAAAAATATTGTATTCACAAACTGGAAATTACTCGCCTGGATGGACTCTGCTTGGCTGTGACGTAATCAGCTGATTTGGGTTGGCGTATCAGAGCAAAAAATAAAAGAATATGAATGACAAACCATGTAATATAAATCTGCACCATTTATTTATTTCATTTTCTCTCATTAAGTTTCTAAAAATTCAATAAAATGATTGCCACACAGCTATCTGTTACGTTGTACAAAATATCAAACAGTTCAGCTGTCAATAGAACTTAACTAGAGGCTGCATGAGTTCTGTGTAGACAATGTTTTTGAAAATCGGTGAAAGTATAAACTTTTTCCGAAATATAAAATACAGCCGTTTTGCAGCTGACGTCACTGTGAAACTAGAAGCATACCTGGTTGAGGATGCTCACGCGCTATTCACATAGCCACAACGGCGATAATAATAATAATAATAATAATAATAATAATAATAATAATATTCAGGCATGGGTTCGATTCCCTCTTGGGGTGATTACATAGTTGGGTTTCTTCCGAGGTTTTCTCCTACCCTAAGGCGAATGTCAGGTAATCTATGGCGAATCCTCGGCCTTATCTCCGCGAATACCGTCTCGCTATCACAAATCTCGTTGACGCTAAACAACCGAGTAGTTGATACAGCGTTGTTAAATAACCAACTAATAATAATAATAATAATAATAATAATAATAATATTCGGACGTTAGTTCGATTCTCGCTTGGCCTGATTAGCCTACTTGGTTGGATTTTTCCGAGGTTTTCCCCAACCGTAAGGCGAATATCGGATAATCTATGACGAATCCTCTGTCTCACCTCGCTAAATATCAAATCCCATCAACGCTAAATAACCTAGTATTTGATAAAAGTAATGAAATAACATAATAATAATAAAAATAATATAATAATGATAATAATCATGATAATGATCATAATAATGACGATAATGACAATAATGATAATGATGATAATGATGGTAATAATGATGACAATAATGATAATAAAAATAATATAATAATGATAATGATCATAATAATGACGATAATGATGACAATAATGATAATGATCATAATAATAATGATGACAATGATGGTGATAATGATGACAATAATGATAATAATAATAAAAATAATATAATAATGATAATAATCATGATAATGATCATAATAATGACGATAATGATGACAATAATGATAATGATCATAATAATAATGATGATAATGATGGTGATAATGATGACAATAATGATAATAATAATAATAATAATAATAATAAAAATATAATAATGATAATAATCATGATAATGATCATAATAATGACGATAATGATGACAATAATGATAATGATCATAATAATGATGATAATGATAGTGATAATGATGCCAATAATGATAATAATAATAATAAAAATAATATAATAATGATAATCATGATAATGATCATAATAATGACGATAATGATGACAATAATGATAATGATCATAATAATAATGATGATAATGATGGTGATAATGATGAAAATAATGATAATAATAATAAAAATAATATAATAATGATAATAATCATAATGATCATAATAATAATGATGATAATGATGACGATGATGACAATAATGATAATAATAATAATAATAATAATAATAATAGTGATAATAATCATAATAATAATGATGACGATTATGATGACGATAAAGATAATAATAATAGTAATTTATTTTATTTATTTTATTTTATTTATTTTATTTTATTAGAATATTAACGTGCAAAACAACAGCACAAGGCCAATTACAGTTTAGCACAAGATATAGTTTAGCGTAATAGTAATAATAATAATAATAATAACAATAATATTCGGCCGTTAGTTCCATTCCCGCTTGGGCTAATTACCTGGTTGGATTTTTTCCGAGTTTTCGCCAAACCGTAAGGCTAATGTCAGGTAATCTATATCGAATCCTCGACCTCTTCTCGTGAAATACCATCCCTTCGACGTTAAGTAACTAATAGCTGATAAAACGTCGTTAAATAACCAACTAAAAGTAGTAGTAGTAGTAGTAGTAGTAGTAGTAGTAGTAGAAGTAGAAATAATAATAATAATAATAATAATAATAATAATAATAACAATAATAATAATAACTTAATTTTATTATGGAATTCAGACGGTTGTCAGCCACCGGCGTGGCTCAGTCGGTTAAGGCGCTTGCCTGCCGCTCTGAAGTTGCGCTCGATCCCCGCTTGGGCTGATTACCTGGTTGGGTTTTTCCGAGGTTTTCCCCAACCGTAAGGTGAATGCCAGGTAATCTATGACGAATCCTCGGCCTCATCTCGCCAAATATCATCTCGCTGTCACCAATCTCATCGACGCTAAATAACGTAGTAGTTGATACAGAGTCGTTAAATAACTAACTTAAAAAAAGTCAGACGGTTGTCTTCATAATAGAATTTAAATATACTTCTTGTAGCCTATTCTGAATACTTGACATATTATTGTTACAAAGGTATGCATACAGAAATTCTGCACTTTATACATCGTTTGAATGTATCTTACAGTTCCATATAACCTAACATTACAGAAAAAAATATATATCTGTATATACAAATACAGTAAAAAGTACAAGTTGTTACTGTTACGTAGATCTAATTTTGTATACATTTCGTTTGCTGCATTCTTTGCAAAAGGGATTTCTGATCCCTCAACTTTTTTTTACTATATCTCGTCTTCTTTTCTGCAAGGAAATACGTTTCTTAGGGAACGACCATGCAAAGAATCAGCCATGGCCTCCCCCGAGATTTAGCTGGGTCATATGTGTACGGCAAGGACGAGGCGCTCTGAAGAGCGTCTGAGTTGGAAGACGGTCCAAAAGAATGCATTCCTTTGTGGCACCTCCCTAATTGCTCCCGTCTTATCTTTACATCACAGAAAGAAAGTTCTTTTTCTTTTTGTCCGCAATATCTCTTCGTTATTGCCGTCGTACTTTTATTCCTTTTTATTTGCCTTCAGTTCCCTGTTAATTCTATACCCTTGTATTTCCATTCAATTCATTTTCCGTGACGTCTTTATTTATACAGGGCGTTCAACAAGTGGCATGCAGAATTAGTGTTACGACAAATGCGTTGTTATTTATTAGTACACGCTAAGAGTATGCTGTTAAGAGAATAAGGCCGCGTCTGTGGCTTAGCACTGACGCGCTGCTCTCCTATCCAGGCGACTCGGGTTTGATCCCCGTCGAAATCATGATGGCATTTGTGGTAGAAAACCAGTTGCTGTAGAGGATTTTCTCGGGAAAGAGGAGTAGTGGGTACACTGAGACACAAAATATTAAGACATATGTATGCAAGTGATAATTGAAGTATTTTTAAATCAAGTGCAATAGAAATGGGCATTAAATCATGGAGTATAATAATACATAAAGAAAAATGTTAATAGATGAAGGACATAATATACAGTACGCGCTTGTCAAAAAAATTCAAATGTCTCACTGTTCCCATTCAGGAGGGTACAGTGAGACACCACAGTGTCTATTAACGGACATTGAAATGATTTACATTTATTTCAAAAGAAAACAAAAACTTGCAGTCTCTTTATCTTGACATGTTCTGTAGGCTTATTTAGAACCATTTTGATGTCTGACTTCGAAACCATTGAAACATCTGGAACATTAGGAAAAGTGAATTTTCCATGACATTTCAAACTTTTGTGAAAAAATGAAATGAATTTCTGGTGACAAAAGAGCTTATGATTATAAGAATTTAATGTAATTATTTACTATTTTTTTTAACATTTTCTTAAATTTTGTGAATAATTTTTTATTTATGAAACCATTAAAATGTAATGTATCCATTATTTTAAGCTACAGTTCCTAAATTGGTTACTAGTATGTTCATTTTTAATGTTAGTTACTAGTAAATGTAATATAATTACCAGGGAACGGATTTATATGGACTAAAAATATATGAAATATGTAAATATATATGTAGTTATTTTTACCAAAATATGGAATTAAATATGGATTTTTACCAAAATATGGAATTAAATATGGACTTAAAATTATAAAAAAATGACTATGTACGTTAAATATTGGTACATTTTAATCAAACTAAACAAAAAATATAATGGACGTACCTTATCTTCCAATGTAGTTTCAACAAAACACAATTTTTATTGTCTGTTACCATAACAATAGGTTACAAACATTTCTTTCAAGTGCTGAAAAGTGAATCTTCTTCTATTGTCTCTGAGGATAGATTTATACTGACTAAAAGAGCGTTCGACGTCACAAGAAGTAACTGGTACATAATTCAATTTCACAATGTCTGCTGGGGATAAGTCCAAGTTAATCTTCACTGTTGATTCACCACTCATCACAGCAACAACCTTTTGTAGTTCTTCATATCCAGGGTTTTTTGAAAGTACAGTGTCCACCTTAGCTCTTACTGCATCTGCAACTTTACCTCTACCACGATTCAGTTGTTCCACAGTACTATTTATAATTTCAAAACTTTCAGATAGTGAAAGGTGCCTATTTTGGAGACTTTTGAGCGTTTTTATGATGCATGAAAATGTATGCTGAATGTGAGCTAAGTCATTCTTCACACTTATGTCACAGGTAACTGTTTTCGCAGTATCAATTGAGACTGCATCTTCAGAGTCCAATGCAAGGAGAACATTGTTAATAGAGTCTATATGTTCGGCATAATATTCAACTGCTTCTAGCCATGTACCCCATCTAGTTAAAATTGGCTTTGGTGGCAATGGAATTTCAGGGTACATTTCTTTCAACACGTTAACTCTACTGGGAGCTTTGAGAAATACTTTTTTCACTGATGAAATCAACAAATCTACTTTAGGGAAATTGTCTCTGACCACTTCTGCCACACGATGAAATGCATGCGCCACACAAGTAAAATGAGTCAATTTAGGATATACAACAGATAATGCTTGTCCAGCTTTGACCATATAAGGGGCAGCATCGCTAATAAAGAATAACACATTATCGTACATAATACCCTTTGGCCACAGGATACCCATAGCTTCGTTGAACAGTTTAACTATAGTTTTGTTATTGCACTTTTCTAGAACATCACAATGTAAAAGAATTCGTTCAGAATATTGTTCACTTAACAAACCGATAACTACATTACCAACAAGTCTACCATCTTTGTCGGGAGTCTCATCAATGGAAACCCAAATTGAACTATCTTTAATTTCATCTCTTATCTTCTGTATTGTCTCATCGTAGATGGATGGAGCATACGTCTTCCTAAGTGTTGACTCATCCGGGATTGTATGTTGAGTATATTTTTCAAGGAATTCCCTGAAGACCTTATTCTTTAGTTTGTAGAGAGGAATATCAGCAGAGATGAGAGAACGGCACAGGTCGATGTTAAACTCAGATCTTACATTCGATGTTGTTGGTTGTGTTAAAAACAATTGTCTCTGCTTGGAATTTAGTTGTTTGTTGGCCTGATGTTTACTAGTTGTAATGTGTTGTTGCACCAGGAACTTTTGTGTAGATGATACTGCACACTGACACAAATTACAAAATAATATTTTATTGTCAGTTGATAAACCATCTTCTTTAAATTCTGAAATGTAACTTGTTAGTTTTGATTTTAAATTGACTGAATGACGTACTTTTGGCATATTTACCGTCTTTATAGTATGATTTACAAAACTGAACCTATGTGTACTCTGACTGGCATTTAACTGTTGAGCTGCACAACTGAAGTCTGTTAAAAATTTTAAATTAAATTAATACAGTTTTGTAACTTACTTTCCCATTGTTGATAGGACTGCTAATTTTCAAATAACTCTGATGTTAAAGGGATTACTGAACATGTGTTTAAATCTCTATTGTTGAAATGTATTTTTAAAAGTTAATGGAATTTTGTTTTGTTTTATTGTTAAACCTAATATAATATGGAGTGTTTTATATGAAATATGGAAAATATATGGAAATTAACGAAAATATGTACTAAACTCTAAAATATGGAAAAATATGGAAAATAAAAGTATGATTTTTGAACCCTACACATTGTGAAACATAAAGATAATGCAAAATATAAATTATATTAGCTTTATAAGTAAATTTGTATTTACATATAAATCCTTTCCCTGATAATTACAGTTTGTTTTTGCAAATCATTGGTACATGGGAACGGTGAGACGTCTCAGTGTACCCTTCAATGGCATGTCTCACTGTTCCCTTTATGCATAGTTCATTTAAAAATGACGCCATCACTTCAAAATTAAAACAAGAAAGACGAAACCTTGCCAAACATAATCTCAAATACCATAGTATTAGGTAACAAAACATTCATATTTATATCTCATATGTATATCCAATATAACCTTCATTAAACACAAGCCAAAATTTTATTTACAGATTGAAAAATTACGAATTATTTTTTCATCACTCACCTTTATAACTAGAATCAAATCGAGTATGAAAATACTGTTACTTTACTCATACAACACACAACTCCACTCTTACCAACATCTCAACATCAAAATTTACCATCTAATAAAAAATGTCTCACTGTTCTTCCTGTCTTACTGTACCCACTTCTCCCCTACATCCTTTTCCTTGTCTCTGATAGACTTAAGGCGAACATTTTTGGCCATTTTTCGTCCATGTTGATTTTCGATGCTGAATATTGCGTTGAAAGTGTAGTTGTCGTTGAGACATGTAGACGTGAGGATAGCAGTCTGCTGGTCGAGCTTGGCCCTACATGGGTTGTCACACCACGGATTGCTTACAGTATTACTTACCAAAGATATATGATGTTTATTTTTATACCGGGACATCATTTTATTTTTAGTAGCATTTTTAATATTAACCCGGCTATACCTTTGGATTAACGGTTGAGAACCGAAAACACTGTTTGCTACCCCCTTCTACGACCGGAGTTTGATGATACTGGCGTAAAGTACAAACAAATCACTTTACTAGGTATAGGAGGGAAGAAAAGTAGTTCATCCATTTACGTGAACTAGGAAATATCACGATTTTGAGTTTGATAATTTTCATTAGGTTTTTCTTTAATCAAAATACAGTACAGTATTAACAATAAGTGTTTTTACTCACGAACTGAGCTGTCCATGCGGACGTATTCATTATGCAGTGTATATTATACTGTCTACAGCACATTAGCCTACAATATAGAGAGTAGATTTAAATTGACAAATAATCATAATATGGATATTTAAACAGAATTTTGAAAATGGTGGACGTTCATTTCGATACTGGCTTCAGTTCGTTTGTCCTTATTATCTCACTTTAGACTATTATACCTAATTCCAATTTCCAGTTTCGTCCTTCGTACCATTAACTCATGTTGAAATAATTCTGTACCTACTCCATAAAGAGTACGTACCTTACGTACTGTAAACTCAATCTTCACTTCTGCCCTATCCGAAAAGATAAAATTACTCATATTGCTATCTACTGTCCGTCCAAGTGGTTATGTCGCAGGATCGTAGAAAAGGGGAAATCACGTGACAGTTAATTTACTTAACTTATTTAAGTTACTTTAAACAGTTGTACAATATTACGTAGACGTCCAATTCCTAAGAGAAAATGTTTTCAGAAAAGAACTAAGTCAGCCGAACCACTAGTCTTTACAGAGGGGCGAGCAGAAGCAGGTGGGGAAAATCGGGGTGTAACGTAAGAAAACGGACGTACAGTATCTGTGCGAAAATATGATTCAATATTGAAAGCTCTTTCTTCACTGGAAAACGCAACTATATTTCTGGACCGTACTATACTCACTAACTCAATACTGTTTACTATGACCATAAGGCGACTTTGACTGCATATGCGGCATTGGTTCTGTGTGGAGGACGGTTGAACTTCATTAGTAGAAGGAATGGGAGTGAAGTACATAAAAAAACTCAGGTACAATAAAAATCGAAGTAAAAATAAAATGATGTCCCTGTATAAAGTGGACTGTACTCTATCTTAGGTTATCATACCGACGTGTTAGACAACATTGACGTCCTGATTGTCCCGTCAAGTCAACACATCCTTGCACATTTTTTTCAATGAAATACACAGTTCATTTGATTTCTCTTTATTGATAATGTTGTGGTTTATATCTTCCTTCCATTAAATTAACTGTTGCTGAAATATGACCCCTCGATGTCGAAAATAGGTGGAAAGAGAAATGATGAGAAGAACCGAGATGGAAATTCTATAAAATCAATATTATTTATCTGTTGCTGGAAAGTAATTAGACCTGTGTGAGTCATTTGCATGTGTATGTAATGTAATTAATATTTACCGATATATTTTATTTTGTGTTTTAATTTGACAGGATTATTAAAAGATTAGCATGTTCGTGTATTAACGAACACGCAATGAGAAGCTGTTAATGGACTTCGAATTAGACGAAGTGAAGTGACAATTTGAAGGATTTTAATTGTACAGGTCGTGCAGTAATTTGATAGAAACGTATCTGATGAGACGTTTTTGTTTACATTCTCCTCTCTCAAGAGTGAAGTTACACTCAACCCCACTACGGAGCAATGACCTTAAGAAGCACTGGTACTCTTTGCAATGTTGCAACACGTTACATTTCGTATTCTCAAAACTATTGGATGCATAAGAAAACTAATTTATTACAAGTTCTTCACATTCACTTTGTTATTATTAAATATCTGTTCAAAAGAACCCTAATTCACCAAGCGGTATGCTAGGGTTTCAGTTTTTGTTATACTGTATTTTACTTATCTATACTACTTATTTTTACACAGATAATGGTGAAATATGTATCTACAGTCTTTTAAATATAAAGTTTAGCAAGTCTATAAATTGTCTGTAGCAACAAGGTTTTTTAATCACTTCACATAGTGGAGTCCTGTATGCGGTGTCGCAGTCCAGAAGATGTGTCTTTATTTGAAATATCTTTGCTTCAATAATAGGACAGTCAAATAGAAGGTGTTTCACACTGTGAAGGTCTTCGCGGCAGGAGCATTTAGAGTCGATGTCTGTTGGAATGTTGAATCTGTCGTAAGTTCCAAATTTCCCATGTCCAGAAAGAAACTGCGTTGTTACGAAAGTAGGTTTGAAGTGATGGCTTTTGAGTCGGTCGTGGATTGTTGGGAAGTAGGTGTCTCTTGTTAGTGATCCGGTTGTGCTTGTCGTCCATCTAGTATTCCAGTTTTGAGTCTATTGTCGTATTTGTTTCTTGATATATGATATCGGTTGTAAATTGTATGTCGGAGTTTCGTTGCTGGATGCTGCAGCTTTCATAGCTCATCAGCTCTTTCATTTCCTCTTACACCATTGTGTCCACGGACCCAAGTGAGGCATATGTGCTGCGCGTACTTTTCAAGTAATTCCCTTGCCTCTATCGCTAATGGGTGACGGTTGTACTTGTCAGCGATGCAATGAAGGGCAGCTTGGGAGTCACTAAATATGCGCGCTCTGTTTTCGTTCTTAATGTACCATTTCATAGCTTCATTAATTGCTAGAAGTTCTGCTTAAAAACTTATTTCTGTGAATTAATGTACCCACCCTGTATATGAATTTTTTTTTTTAGAAAATTAAGCTGTCGTTTGTCTTTCTCCTGTTAGCTCAATTTTCTTCTGAATCATTAAATTTTCATAATAAAGTTAAATTTTATTTTGAAATCAATCACACACTAGAACCGATCAATTCGACAGTGCACACTTAACCGAAATACTTACGCCAATAGCATACATGCAACTTAAATGTCAATAAAAGATTAGGTCTTTTGTATAGCGGGTACATGTAGGGTGTTGTCCCATAACGGAAGAAGAGTTTTAACACCTTGTCACGAAGGAACAACAAACATTGCTGTTGAAATAACGCTAGAGGGAGGACGATTGCTGGATGTCTACTAGATTTTAATTTAATTAAATGTGTTTGTATTTCTGTTTTCGGACTTCCTCTGGAGATTACACGACTGCAAAGTTTAAATTCCTGTTAATTCAATTAAAATCAAATAGGAGAGTGGCAGTGCCCTGCAGTTTGTGTTTCTAGTCACAATGTTCCACTTGTCAAAATAAAATTGGGTCGGTGACTGGCTCTATGTATCGAGTAAATAAACTTCTTCGTGTGACATAATGAGTGGAAGAATGATAATGATTATAAAGATAGGGGAGAGTCGGGTAGTATCGGACATCGGGTAATATCGGACAGTGAGTTTCTTTCATCTACCACACGATGATAGTACCTGATTGACATGGTTACGTTTCTGTGATGTCGCATAGAGAAACGTAACCATGTCATTCAGGTATTACCATATGGTGGTAGATGAAAGAAACGCACTGTCCTATACTACCCGATGTCCGATACTACCCGACTCTCCCCTAAAGATAAAGGTAATTGTGTGGATGATGAGGATGATGGTGATGATATGAAGATTTTATGATGATAATTGTGATAGTGGTGTTAATGTTCTCGCTCTTCTTATAAACAGTATTACAATAATAATAATTTATTATAATAACAATAATATTAATTGAAGAGTCCACTGCAAGAATGATGGATGTCATTTGGATTACATTTTGCAGGAGAAGCAATTCAAATTCGAATTTATTTACAATTTACATTTGAATTGAATACATATGAATAGATACCCGAAATGAGCATATGCTCGTGCTCGGGTACAGTCCAGTAGTCTACATAAATTTTACAGGGTTCAAATAATAATGCTGATGATACAAATAATAGTAACAATAATAATAATAATAATAATAATAATAATAATAATAAAAGAATAATCGTGACAGAAATGATACAAAGATTGTAATACAAAATAATTAATTAATAATGTTATGTTTTATTTAACGACGCTCGCAACTACAGAGGTTATATCAGCGGATGTGCCGGAATTTTGTCCCGCAGGAGTTCTTTTACATGCCAGTAAATCTACTGACATGAGCCTGTCGCATTTAAACACACTTAAATGCCATCGACCTAGCCCGGGATCGAACCCGCAACCTTGGGCATAGAAGGCCAGCGCTATACCAACTTGCCAACCAGGTCGACAATTCATTAATAATAATAATAATAATAATAATAATAATAATAATAATAATAGTGATAAAACAAAAATATTTACAATAATAAAATAAATACTAAGACGGATAAAATAAAATATAAAACCACTAGCGAGAGTTAACAGAACTTAAATAAGCATATAATAACCGGAAAAAATGCCAAACTCGAAAATCAACAGCAAAGTTCGTTGTATCGCAGACGACAGCAACCGCCGTATTGACACTGTGTAAATTGAAAGTTTGAAATGCTTAGAGCTCAAAGCTTAACTGTGATTTTCCGATCATTACTGGACAATGACTATCAGTGTTAATGCCATATAACTCTGTATGTACATTCTATATGTCTTAAGGTATGCATTGACAGTCTTGGTTCATTTTCGACAAGAAAGTGACATCCATCATTCTTGCAGTGGACTCTTCAATTATCGTCACCATCATGATGAATGTCATTATCACTTTTGTCACAATAAACATCATTCTCATTACTGTCATCACCACCATGTCCATCACTTCTTTTGCCACAATAAAGTCATCAGCTTGAGTAATTAGGTCGTACCGAGCGAGTCGGCTCATGCGTATTGCATGGGACTCGCATTCAGGAGGTCTATGGTTCGATTCCCGGACTGACCAACCTGACTGAAATTTTTCCGTGGTTTTTCACACTTACTTAGACGAATGTCGGGTTGGAGTTTTCATTGCCACGCTCCATTTTCCCTTCACCTCCCGTGTAGAAAAAAAAAAAATCTAGATCTTCATATCATATCATTCATCTTTCTCATCTCATTCAATAGACATATTCAGGTCAAGACGCATGTCTTCATCCACTTACGGGAGGGGGCGTCCCCTCTACAACCGTTCCTGAGTTCCTAGACTTCCGCAATATCTCTGCCAGGATTCATTCCTTCCATACCTTGGAAGGGCCGTTGGAATGGATCCTGTGCTGCTTGGTCACCTTCACGGTGTGAACTTAGGGTGGGGAAGGGTAGAAAGCCCCCATTGGGTGAGCAGATGAGGAGTCACATGCGGCCAGTGGGCTGGTACATCCTTATCCTTATTTATCCCATACAGTTCGGGTATACAATAGGCCTCAGTATGGCTGACGTGCAAAGAGTCGTCCTTATTTTATTGGGTTATTTTACGACGCTGTATCAACATCTAGGTTATTTAGTGACTGAATGAAATGAAAGTGATAATGCCGGTGAAATGAGACCGGGGTCCAGCACCGAAAGTTACCCAGCATTTGCTCGTATTGGGTTGAGGGTAAATCCCGGAAAAAACCTTAACCAGGTGACTTGCCCCGACCGGGATTCGAACCCGGGCCACCTGGTTTCGCGGCCAGACGCGCTAACCGTTACTCCAAAGGTGTGGACATGAACATGTGTCACGGATGCGCAATAACAGGCTACATCAGAGACTGTTTAATTACAATTTTTGTGGAAAGAGTGACCTTTGACGACGAAGAAAGTGGTGGAGAGAGCAGCTTTCAACCTGAAGCGGAACAAGCCAGAAGGTCCGATCCAAGATAGTCAATCGTGATGACAGATTTTCTCCCACTGAAAGGTAAATTGAATAAGATAGTAGTACGACTAATTTGACGCGGGAAAGAACTGGCCAGTAACTTTTACCCAGTATTCTCTCGTTCAGGTAAATTTATTTTTCTCGCTTTCTTTGAATCTACCACACTGGACTCTCAGCTTCATTTCTCTTACAATGAAAGTTATGTCATATAATAATAATAATAATAATAATAATAATAATAATAATAATAATAATAATAATAATTTATTTTAGCTGGCAGAGTTAAGACCGTAAGGCCTTCTCTTCCACTCAACCAGCAAAAAGTATACATACATATGTATGAACTTACAAAGAATTCAACAATTTGATTTAGATAAGAGTTACATGTATACAAGAGTTATTTACGAATTAAACAACAAAATACTATGAACCATTAATAATTAAACAATGAAATACTATGAACCATTAATAATTAAACAACAAAATACTATGAACCATTAATAATTAAACAGTGACATACAAACTATGTAGCAGAATTAAGCTAAAATACATAAAATGTTAATATTGTAAATTTTATTTAACTCAACAACAATGTAACTTTATTATCTCAACAATAATTCCAAGCCACCGGCGTGGCTCAGTCGGTTAAGGCGCTTGCCTGCCGGTCTGAAGTTGCGTTCGAGCGCGGGTTCGATCCCCGCTTGGGCTGATTACCTGGTTGGGTTTTTTCCGAGGTTTTCCCCAACCATAATGTGAATGCAAGGTAATCTATGGCGAATCCTCGGCCTCATATCGCCAAATATCATCTCGCTATCACAAATCTCATCGACGCTAAATAACCTAGTAGTTGATACAGCGTCGTCAAATAACCAACTAAAAAAAACAATAATTCCTTTCTACAATTCACCTTAAACGCTCTCGCCAACAATGGGATTTGCTCTACGCACAGCAACACAGCGTTCGTTATTGTACTCCACAAACGACAATGACAATTTACTTGGACTATTACGAACAACAATGAACTGTTAATCTTAACTAATATTTACAAAGCACTATTTACAAATCAGAACTGTCAGTTCTCAGTTCACAGTTCTTCTAGCTCAGTCACTCGAGTTCACAGTATCTCGTACCACAGACCTTCAGAGACAGTTCACTGCACTCGAACTCAGGTCCCTCCAACTGCGGTCCACTGCACTCGAACTCAGGCCTTCGGATGCTGACACAGTTGCGGACGCACACTCGAGTCGAACTCCGGTACACAAGACTGGCTTGCTTGCTCTGGTTTACTCACTGACTGAATTAACTGAAAACTGCTCAAGTTCGCTCGCGTTTCTTATTTTATAACCATAGCGACGTAGCCTGGAAAGTTCCACGCGTGTCCAGAGATAGCACTCCAGAGAACAATCCAGATCCTTCTCCTCTCTGCCAACACCAGATGCGCGCGCAAACTCCCTCGCCGCGTAGGCCCTTTCCCCTCTCTTCTCTCCTCCGCGCGCCGTCCCTCAGTGGTCCGTGGAGCCTGTGTCGTCTCACGCGCGATCTGCTCTCTTGCGGGACGCTGGTCGTGAGTTCGAATCTCACGTCGCTGTCACAATATATTTCAAGTAATGTTAGATAATAGAAAGAGATTATTATGAGACAATTTTGAAAATACAGCACTATCAGGATGCATGTCTAAAGGAAGGAGTAACAATGTAGACAGTGATAGTTTAAGTCAGTATGATTGGAGTGAAATGCTAAGAAGGTTATCTTTTAAGCTGTTTTTAAAAGTGTTTATTGTCTTGCAGCCCCTATTACTTTGTGATAGGGAATTCCATTGTCGCGAGGTGGATACTGTAAAAGATGATGAATAACGAGATGTTCTATGAAGAGGTATACTTAACGCGCCACAGATAAGTGATCTGGTATTTACGTCGTGGTTAGAGTATAGATAAGAGAAACGAGACGAAAGGTAATTTGGTGTTGAAGTGTGTAGAATTCGAAAGAGTAAAGACAAAGAGTGTAAAGTTCCACGTTCTTTAAGTCGGAGCCACGAAAGACTTGCGAAGGACGTTGATAGGTGATCATATCGTCAGATGTTGCATACGTATCTGACGCACATATTCTGAACTCGCTGTAACTTGACTGACAGTTCAGAACTTAGGTCACTTAACAAAACGTCACAATAATCGAAGTGCGGCATTACTAGGGTTTGTACTAGGGTAAGTTTTAGTTGCTGGGGCAAGAAGTTTCTTAAGCGACTCAAACAGTGAATGGAGGAACAGGTTTTTTTTTTTTTTTTTTTTCGTTTCTTTAACTTTAAAATTCCAATTTAGATTATTATCGAAAAAGAAGCCAAGATTTTTTACGACAGATGAATAAGGGATTAGCGTGTTGTTAAGGGTAACAACTGAAAGCTTACTGTTATTAAGAGAGTTAACTAAACGCTTCTGGCCAATAATTAGCCTATAGCTTGAGTATTCGTCGCTCTTAAAAAATTTCTTTCTCTTTTCCGGACTTTATATCGCCGACAGTGGATCAAATAGCAAGCATGACAACAGTCTAACATTAAGGACGACGTATTAGAAGTTATTTTCGGTTAATTTAAATATTTACATTGCTGCGGTTGATTGTGCTGTCCTTTGCATTGTCACGCCCCCCTGGTATCGGGAACTGTTTGCAAGAATAGAAGCGCTCAATATTTTATTAATAGAGCCTACATCGAGCATCAGGGCAGTAAAAAACAAACAATTGAACGTTGTAACATTTATAACGTCATCAGAAACCTGCGTCATCAACAACCTTTAGCAACCCGATGAATATTTGATCGTCCTAGTGGGTCGTATGCAAAACCAATGGTTGTATTACATGACGAGACATGATTGATCGCAGGACGCCATCTTGGTCATTGCTGGGCGACGCGTATTGTTCATAGAATTTAATGCACGGCATGCGAGAGGCTACTTTATTTTGTTCCAGTCGTTGAAACGTTGGAAGCAGCGTTTCGTGAAATCCAATATTTCCCCGTAATCTCTCTCTATCCTCCCACTATCTACTCTTCCGGGATATTTCTGTCCCTCTGTGCAGGATTATCACTGAACCTGGAAAAATAATTTGTGCTTATCCCGTTGAAAATTGAATAGAAAATGCTAAAAGAAGGGGGTTAAGCATGGTTAAATTCACAACCTCAAATCAATTAAACCTTTTCTTACTGCTGTTTCAAAAATCTGTTTCTCGGGTAAATGACGTAAGTCAAATACGTCATTGCAGCAAAAAAAGTAATTTTTTTTTTTTTATAATCTAAGGCGACTTGGGTAGCTCAGTTACTTCGGCTCGAAGACAAAATGTGATATGTTAAGGCTGGTTCACAATCAACCGGGAACGAGAACCAGAATGAAAACGAGAAGCAGAGGACGTGAATATGAACAATTTTGATTCACAATAAACCGAGAACGTAGACGACTATACATATCGATATGCATGTCAATAACGATATGTAAAGTCGATATTATACATTCTGATTTCATTAGTGTATAATTGACAAATGGCGTTCTCTCATGAGTACAAGGCAGCCAACATAAACACAGATTAACCAACTTCGAAATTTCAACTGAAACATTTCAGTAGTAGGTTCTTTTTAGTATGTTATTTTACGACGCTTTATCAACATCTAAGGTTATTTAGCATCTGGATGAGATGAATGTTATGTTATGTTTTATTTAACGACGCTCGCAACTGCAGAGGTTATATCAGCGTCGCCGGATGTGCCGGAATTTTGTCCCGCAGCAGTTCTTTTACATGCCAGTAAATCTACTGACATGAGCCTGTCGCATTTAAGCACACTTAAATGCCATCGACCTGGCCCGGGATCGAACCCGCAACCTTGAGCACAGAAGGCCAACGCTATACCAACTCGCCAACCAGGTGGACTGATGAGATGAATGTGGTAATGCCGGTGAAATGAGTCCGGGGTCCAGCACCGAAAGTTACCCAGCATTTGCTCATATTGGGTCGAGGGAAAACCCCGGAAAAACCTCAACCAGGTAACTTGCCCCGACCGGGAATCGAACTTGGGCCACCTGGTTTCGCAGCCAGATGCGCTGACCGTTACTCCACAGGTGTGGACGAAACATTTCATTAGGTACGGTACTATAAATATGCCCATGCTTCTTTATTATCACAAACCTATTTTAAGCCTACCATAACGTAAAATAATTAGAGAAGAAACATTTTGTAACAGAACAAAAATGAACACAACAGTAGTTATTGAATTGAAGCATGAATATGTAATGTGTAATACAACCAATACAGTAATAAAATATGATTCACTTACGATCGGTGTTCAAAGATGCAGCTATTGATAGCCACGTATTCTCCTTCATTTTCTCATCTTTATACGAGGCACGCCGCTTATCGTAAATGTGAGGATTTCAATATTAGAATCTCATCAAATAAAACTTGCTTCATGATGCACAGCACAGAACAAAATAATGCGTAGGTTATGTCACGGTCTTCTTATTATAAAATATACGACGACAAAACAGCTTTTAGAGGGCAATAGAAAGAATCTAGTGGGCTGTGATCGGAAACGTGAACGCCAATGTTGAAACTTGGCCAACTCTCCGTTCCCGATCCCGGACTCCGGCAAGCTTTTCGTTAATTGTGAATGCTCACATTTAAATGTACACATTTTAACAATTTTACCGTTTTCGTTTTCGTTCCGATTCTCTTTTCCGGTTTATTGTGAACCAGCCTTTATTTCTTGCTGTTTCTCAGGAGCAAACATTTAATGTTTGAGCCACTGTATCAAATCGTAGTCAGTATTACCAGGTTTTCACAGACGCAAATCCTTATAGATGGTAAAATATCCCTGCCTTGGTTAAATAAAAGTCCAACGTTCCCATTTGGTATCCGTGTATTAATAAAATTAGGCTATACAGGATGGTGATAATGTGATAAATTTAAACGAAGTTTGTACTTAAGGTTACAACTGCAATTGGGTTTCTTTATTATAATCCATCTCTTTTTTACCCACTATAAATTCAATAATTTCGTCTATTCTTTTGTCCTATTTATGAAAGCTTTTATTGAATAATTTAAGCACTTCTTGTGTTACAGGATAGTCCTAGCACACTTTTTTCATGTTGCACATATCTAGTTTTATACGCACAAGTGACGAACTAGTGTCTGTCAACAATTTAGTCATGTGTTTATTGTTTTAATGTCAGAAAATATGCTTTCCACAGACACGTTAGAGTGCGGTAGAGAAAGATTAAAATTTTATTATTCCTCAATTTGTTAAAAAAAACTCCATAATTGGCAATTTTAAATATGCCGATTTTTCCAGCGCAGAAAAGAAATGTGTAAGAGCGTAAAGAAGGCTGTTCAAAGACAAGTAATTCACTTGAGCCTCTAATTAATAAATTTAAGTAAAAATAAATTCTGAAATAGTAGAAAATGACTGTAGATTGCAATTGACTCTGTGAATAGAGAAGCAGAGAAGATGATATAAAAAGTACTGATTGCAATATAGCATTTCTCACTTTGAAAGAATTAGTTTTGAAACAATCATCCAAAACTTTCGATGTTTAAAGTTGACGTGAATTGAGGCATTACGAGCTCTCATGTTGAATTACCCTGAATTTACACCTGCTGTGTTGAAATGAGTCTGGGTTCCTTGTGCATATTTATTTATTTATTTATTATTTATTTATTTATTTATTTAATCATTTAATTATTTATTTATTCATTTATTCATTTACTTAATTTATTCATTTATTTCATTTCATTTCATTTCATTTCATTTCATTCATTCATTCATGTCTATAACAGGGCAAAGCCCAAATTACAATAGACAGAACAGATATTTGGTAAAAATAACATAGAATTGCATAGAACATGAAAAAAGAGATATATTACAAATGCAAGATACAAGTCTAATTAGAAATTAAAAAAAAACAAATAGATACTACCTAAATAAAAGACACACACACACACACGCACGCACGCACGCACGCACACACACACACACACACACACACGAAAAATACCAAATAAAAATAAATTAAAAAGAGTTAATTATAGATACCATTGCCAAAAATGTAAAATGTAGCTATAATTGGCAAATTACAGAGTAAATATAACACTATGTTAATAAATTCAATATACAATATTACAGACGTGGACAAATTATTAGCAAAATTGAAGATTTTTATTACATACTTTTACAAAATATGATTCTTCAGTTTAGACTACAGTTGACAGTTTTGGTTATTTCGAAATTATTAGCAAAATTGAAGATTTGTATTGTATATTTCTTACAAAATTTGACTCTTCAATTTAGACTACATTTGATATTTTTGCATATTTACAAATTATTAGCAAAACTGAAGATTTTTATCATATATTTTTACAAAATTTGACTCTTCAATTTGGACTAAAGTTTAAATTTTGGATATTTCCAAATTATTAGCAAAACTGAAGATTTTTATTTTATATTTTTACAAAATTTGACTCTTCAATTTAAACTGCAGTTGACATTTTTGCATATTTACAAATTATTAGCAAAATATGAAGATTTTTATTATATATTTTTACAAAATTTGACTCTTCAATTCAAACTACAGTTGACATTTTTGCCTATTTCTATCTATTGTAATGATAGAAATATGCAAAATTGTCAACTGTAGTCTAAATTGAAAAGTCAAATTTTGTAAACAGAATTATCATAAAAATCGTCAATTTTGTTAATAATATGTCCACGTCTGTATATAGTAGGCATAATTGGCTTAATTTATTTATTTAAGAAATTCACTACTACTACTTCACTACTATGTTGAATGAATCGATGTATGAAACATTTTTATCATTATTTCGATGCCTTAAGCTTAATATAGGTTTTTTTCACGTAAAAATCTCTTTCCAATTTATACGAAATTATTGCGATTATCTTACAAATAATTGGCGATAAAACGCGAAATGTAATATTTTTATCACGTTTTTTTTTTTCGAAATTAATACGGAATTCTGTGGTCTCTAGAGCATGATGTAAGTTATTCGTCGCAGTTGATTAAGCGTCGTAAAATAACTAATTAAAAAGTTACTCGTCGACTGCAACACGAAACAAGTAAATAGCGAAAAACTAAGGCACAGTAGTTCAACGGAGCACGATCCACGCCTCCTGTAGACAGTAGAAGGACTCTAGAACATAGTTAATCTGAAACCACTTGCCTCTGTCCCATATGCAACAAGTTTCGCTCCCTGTCCATGAGTAATAAGTAGGGACGACAATTTGTCCCAGTTCTCCACGAGGTTCACTGGTACTGGTGTATAGAGTACCTGGTTGATAGGAGCAGTCCAGCGACAGCACGCGACTGTTTGCTGGTATAGATCGGCGGAACGAAAATGCAACGTTTCTACAGGTTACCACTGCCACATAATATGTATGCGCGTAGCATATGCCTTGATTAGTGACATGTTTACAATATTACTTACACATATTTACACCATATACAACACCCGTGCAGATGGCAGAAATAACCGCAAACGTTCACTATGCTTTTTCGTTTCACAGTTATTTTGCAAATCTTTACGAACTTTTACGTTTACTTCTGTGTTGCACATTTTACAGCGTATGTTGTCGCCCTCCACACTAAGATACTCACTTCCAAACGCATTTGCAATTGCATTCAGTTTAGACTCTTGTCGTCCACACCTGTGGAGTAACGGTTAGCGCGTCTAGCTGCGAAACCAGGAGGCCCGGGTTCGATTCCCGGTCGGGGCAAGTTACCTGGTTGGGGTTTTTTCCGAGGTTTTCCCTCAACCCAATATGAGCATATTTCGATGTTGGACCCCGGACTCATTTCATATTCATCTCATTCAGACGCTAAATAGCCTAAGATGTTGATAAAGCGTCGTAAAATAACCTACTAAAATAAATAAACATAGAGTGCATTGTATTACGTTTACACTACTGCACACAGAGACACGATCAGAACCACCTTGCCATTAAGTGACAACGGCACCAGTAGTACAGATGCCTCAAACTAGCAAGCTGTCTCGTTCACGAAGGCGCATAGAGCACTTCTCCCCTACCACTGTCCGCCTACTACTGTGCACTGTGGACTAGAACGGTACAGCTCAGTTCTAATAACAGTTGAGAAGGCTGCATAGGGAGGGTACACCTTGAATACATTGTCAAGAGATCAACTTTTCAGATAATATGACTATACCTGGGTATCGGAGCCTAGGTGGGCCCCCTCCGTTAGCTCTACTACTTCCCCTCTCCAGGCAGCTTCCTAGTTTGAGGCATCTGTACGTAGGAACTGTAGGTAAGCCACTACAATGCGAAACAAGCAGCAGCGGCAGAGAGCAGCATAGGTTCGAATCCTAAACAAATCAAACGTCCGTTCGTTCTCCGGCGCAGCATACACAGGTTGCTCTTTCCTGTCACAGTGCAGTACCTTCGAACCCATGGCCTCCGTGACGTCAATATAGGCAAGCAACAACCAACCTAAAATCCGTCCATGATGGGACAAAGTGTCGTCCCTGGTAATAAGCAGGAGGAGAAAAAACACTGAATATCCCTACATTTTTTTTAAATTATTAAAAAAAAATCCCTACATTTCTTTTCGTATGAAAAATCCTTACGCTAAGGAATAAATTCCTACATACGGAAACACTAATCATAATACCGATAATCATGTTTTATAACGATGGGTTAGAAATAACTTGTTAGTCGTGTAACACCATTACATTGGTATTCTGCTGTTTCTTCGTAGTGCCGGTGATATTCTTACTTTCATTTATTATTCTCCACTATCTATTTGTGTGTTCTATATATTTCTGGACTAGAGTTCATCATCCATTAACGTCATATGTTGAGTTTGTCTATTTGGCTATCGATCTTTTTTTTTTTTTCTCATTTTCGTGGAACTCCCACTTTATTTGATATTCTGTAATCTCCAATTCTTCTACCATTTCCAAGAAATAAAAATGACAAATGAAAGGTTATCGTTTCCAAAGACAGAAATAGATGATCATCATCATCCCCTTCAAAGCTTAGGCCTTTTGACCTGTTCCGCCTCCATAAAAATAATTGGTCTCGCCATCTTTTAACTGGTCTTCCTAGTGACCTCCTTTCTCTTGGATTATAATCCATGGCTGCTCTAGCAATTCGTATAGTTGGCATTCTATAGGCCTATGTGATCTTTCCTTTCCTCTTGCTTTATTCTAATTATTTCTGTTATACTTTGTGTATTTATTTACTTTCTTATAGCTTAATTCCTCTTTCTATCTAATGAAATATAGCCAGCTATATATGTCAAAAACTTCATTTCTCATGCTTCGATTCTTCGTTCCTGGTCTTTGGTTAGAGTCCAGCGCTCACAACCGTACAAAAAAAAAACAGGAATTGCAATGGCGTTATAAAACTAAATGAAGTTTCCTTTAGCATCTTTTTACCTAAAGTACAGCAAATTGTAACACAAAAATAGTTAAATATATTTAGTTTATAATCACCTTCAAATTTTTTTGCATAAGTTATAGAGCAACCCAAATATTTAAATGTATTAATTTGTTCTATTATTTTACTATATACAGGGTGTTTCAGAAATACTTTGACAAACCTTGAGGGCATGTTCCTCATAACAAAACAAGAAAAAAAGTTGATATAAACATATGTCCGAAAATTCTTAGTTTTTTTAGTCATTAATGAAAGAACAGAATGAAACATCTCTTAGATATTGTCAGCTCGGTAGCAAGTGTTGCAATTTTAATCAATTTAGAAACTCATAACAATGAAAGTTTACGTTCAACGCGTTTCGAGGTACAATCCAACAACTTAACTTAAGTTTTTAAGTGATAATAATATTAATTTTGTTAGATAATCGAATGATGTTATCGATACAAGTCTGCTGATGCACCCATTGTATCCTAGATGACTATATGTTCCAAAGAGACTTGTTTACTGCAGGAGAACATTTTGAACATTTGTTATGAGTTTCTAAATTGATTAAAGTTGCAAAACTTGCTACCAAGCTGACAATATCTAACAGATGTTTCATTATGTTTTTTCATTAATAACTAAAAAACTAAGGCGTTTCGAACATATGTTTATGTGAGCTTTTTCTTCTTGTTTTGATGTAAGGAACATGCCCCTAAGGTTTATCAAAGTATTTCTGAAACCCCCTGTATAACTATTTTTGCGCTAATTGTGTGAGGTTCTAGAAAAGCCATTGTTTTTGTTTTATTTACAAATATTGTCATATTAAAACTAGTCGCTATTTGATTCAACTTGAAAATGGTTTCTTGTGAAATATTTTCATTTTCATTAATGACAACCTATTCATAAGCAAATAGTACAGTTGTAAGACTTATTTTATTTATTTTAAAATCTATTAAATCATTCAGCCAAATTTCTATGATCTCCTCCGAATATAAGTTGAAAAGTGTCTGTGATAAAGGGCTCCCTTGATTTATTTCTGCTTTATCATTTCGGAATACTTTTATTTCTACTGTATTATATCTATAAAGGCTCTGAATAGCTCTTATTAGATGAGATGGAATTCCTCTATTTTCTGATATTGCCTATAGCATATATCAGAGGTCTGCATCGGACGTTTTCGCTCGAGCGCCAAGTAATTCATAATCCGATAGGTAGCGCACATGCATGATGGGTAAAATTGTCACGAGCGATAAATCCTCGAACGGTATAAGCCGAGCGTTAGACATTCGTTCTTGTTACAGTGATGAACTGTGTAGTAACATCATAGATGTTTATCATTTCAAAACTTGGCAGTGTTTAACTAACCTCTCCATAGTACAACTACAAAACTTGCTTTAAAATGTAATATAAATGTTGTAGATACATGTTTTTTTCTACGCAGGAGTGATTTTGTTTTCGCCACATCTGATAGATGTTATTGGATGTAAATGTAATTATAAACGGAGTCCACACCTGTGGAGTAACGGTTAGCACGTCTAGCCGCGAAACCAGGTGGCCCGGGTTCGATTCCCGGTCGGGACAAGTTACCTGGTTGAGGTTTTTTCCGGGGTTTTCCCTCAACCCAATACGAGCAAATACTGGGTAACTTATGGTGTTGGGCCCCGGACTCATTTCACCGGCATTATCACCTTCATCTCATTCAGACGCTAAATAACCAAAGCAATTGATAAAACGTCGTAAAATAACCTACTAAAATAAATAAATTATAAACGGAGAACAAAATCACGATAATGCAAGAACTGTATCAAGTTTTCTAATAATAATAATAATAATAATAATAATAATAATAATAATAATAATAATCTCTAATAATTAGTGTATCAATCTTTGCGTCTGTAACAGTTGTGGAGCATGATTATTCGTTTTATTATATTTTCTGTGACGTTATCTCTGTACTAATATTGTTATTAATCTACTGCTATATCAATAATATTTTGTAAAACGTTTCTACATTGTCACAGTATATAGGCGGAACACTATGTATGGACCTATCATATTATATATGTGGTAAATAAAATATTGAATAATTATTATTAATTAGCAATAATAACTGTATATAGAAGTTTTTCATACTATTTTATTTATAATTTCATGTTCCTGTCTTGGTACGTTCCATTGACTGTTCCATTAAACGTTTGTCATAAACGCAGAAAATAAAGCCTTATTTTTACCGTGTGAGCAAAACATATGTGTATCTTATGTGTCGCCTTCCATACAAGATAAGACATGTCGGTGAGATGACCTTGTACTGTGCTTCTACTTATTACGAGCGTATCACGACCGATCGTATCTCACTCGAGGGTGCGACACTCGACCGAGTTAAAGCGAGGGATTTAACTCCAATGCAGCACTCTAGTATATATGTATTCACTTTATCGAAAGCCTTTTCGTTGTCGATAAAGATGAAGTAGATTCAATTCTTATCTTTTCTCAATCGGGTTACGGCAAATATACAGTCAGCACATGATCTCTCTTTCCAGAAACCATGGTGACTGTTGAAACTAAAACTTCCATTATTGGTCTCAATCTATCATTTAAATATTTAGATGATAAATGTGGATATAAAGAAAAAAAAATGTAAAAGAAAAAAGCGATAAGAAAAAGAGCGGAGAGATATTTTATGAAGAATGTTGAAGTACTGATCACACAAACGCAAACTGATCGTCATCTGTTAATGATTCGCACCCCGTGCGGTAGGTGTCGATGCGTGTTGCATCGGGGGCGACAATGTGGACATGCTTAATTGCTGATTGCAGTCTGCGGTCACGCCTCCATTAAACATATCCTGCTTCAGCTTGCAACACTGTGCTCAAAACTAGAGCCCCAAACATACCAACAGCATAATTTACAATTATGTTGATTAACATGACACATTTTCTTTGTTCTCTTCCAGTCGTCAGCAAACCAACGACCTAGGGTTGCCAACCGGCCAAATTCAGGCCAAATTAGACTTTTAGGAACTACACTTACGTGATCCTCACTATACGTATGGGTTATGTATTGTCTGTAAAACGTTATTTTTGCAATAATTGTTATCGGAGTCGTAGAGAATCCAGTCAGCCGGCAATAATTTTGTGAGTTTTTTTTTCTGTATATAACTAAGACTATACACACAGAGCTTCTTAAAAGTAGATCACTGTGGACTTCATACTCGACAATCACAATATCATCATACATACAATCGTTCAAAAAATGAAATTCATGTCAAAAGAGAAGATGGAAATGATACGATAAAAGAACTTAAATGGGAAACTTTGGAAAACAGACGTAGGAAAACTAGAATAACATCGTTGTATAGAGCACATCTAGGTCAGAAAGCATGGGTAGACATAACGGCTCGATTAGAAAAGCCAACGTACTATGGTAGGAATGATCATGATTTTAAAATCAAATGTAGGAAACAGAAAACGGATGTAGGTAAATTCTCATTTTTAAATAGAACTATAAATGATTGGAATGACCTACCTGCAGCGGTCTTTGAGGGCTGTCCTTCCTTAAGGAGATTCAAGAATAACTTAAAAAGTTGTGTATAAAGTGCAAATTAAAATTAAGGTGACATTTAACATTTAATTTCTTTAAGGTGACATGTATTTATTTAGCCTGACGAGTTACTCCCTTGGTTTGAATTGTAAATTATTTAAAAATAGCGTGTCATAGTGCTACTACAGTGAGTGAGATGAGAGTAAAGTGAAAGACTATTCAAACTTATGTAGGGCCTATACATATGTAATTATTGTGTTAAATTGATTGTGTATTCTTATTGTATTGTGTATATAATTGTATTGTGTATTGTATAATTGTATTATGTATTGTAATTTTATTGTGCATTGTTTATATTGTGTATACCACTGCCACTGGGTGCTTGCCCACTTGCAGTGTAAATAAATACATACATGTCAGAAAATGTCCTGCTGTCGAAGTCGTTTTCTCTTAAATATACTTTCGTATGTAACTCATGGTAGGGATTTACACAAAGAGACATTGTAAATTAATGAGTTCTGGTATTGTTTGGTACAGGTAATCTTTAAAGCCTCAATGGGGATCTAAATTCAATTTTTTACGTGTAATAGTGCTTACAGAAATCGTGTATGCAAATAAATCGTGAAGCATAATAAAGCATATTTTTATAAAATAGCCTACAGCATATTAAAGCTGTTTCAAAAATATATTTGGAAAAAAGTATGGAATTACTTCTATTAATAATATGCACTTTTTGCCGTTAAGTAAACAATAGAAAATTTCGAAATAACAGTGCTTACCAATGTATATTTTTAAAAATTCTTATTGTAAAATGAAATAACACGAATCTTTACCCAATGACAGCATAACTTTCTAGAAATAATATGTCTTTACAACGTTTAAATTTAATTAAAACAAACAAACAAAAAACAAACAGTCAGCGTCCTCTCGGAAACAGTGCAATGTGAATCAACATGACAGAAACATCTGCCAATGCAGCACAAATGGTTCTACAGTTTCCCACCGACCATTTTTGTAGGAAAGAGAAACTTATATTTTCGAAATGTATAAATTTATAATGAAAGTCGGTTGTATAAAATTGCAAAACATATAACCGGAAAACAGTAAATATATGCATCTTGATTACACAACATACCAATGAACTTACAAGATTACAACGAAGAGCTAAACACAATCAAATACATAGCACAAGAAAACGGATACAACCCTAGCATAATAGACAACATAATACGTAAGACAAAGCATAATCACAAAAAACATAAGAATACAACACAAACACAAGAACAAAAAATACATCACACTAACATACGAAAACAAAAACGCACACAAAATTGCAACCTCATTCAAGAAATTAAATTACAACATCGCATACAGAACAAATAACACTCTACAAAAACATATCAACACTCTATCAACACAAACAAACAAATACAACCACACAGACGTATACAAACTCAACTGTAACACCTGCAACAACTTCTACATCGGACAGACAGGCAGATCGTTTCAAACACGTTGCAAAGAACACATCACAGCCATAACAAAATTACAAAACACCTCCACATATGCAGAACACATCACAAATGCTAACCACACCCACAGAGACATCAACACAGACGTGGAAATACTACACATCCAACCAAAAAGCCAGAAACTAAACACACTAGAACAATATCAAATATACAGACACACAAAAACACACCCCAATGAAATTCTCAACACACAACTCAACTTCAAAACACACACACTCTTTGACTCTACACTATACCACAGGAGCACACCCTCATAGGAAACAGAACAAGTGGCGCCAAGACCAACAACGACCAGTTCTGAAGATGACCCATAAATAGGTCGAAACATTAAACGAGGTACGTTGAAATTTAACACGGGAAAGTCCGAAATAATTATATGAAAAGCATCAGTGGGATGGGTGTTCAGCGACAACTTTCAATGTAAGAATTAGTCACTACATTCCTCATTTGTAGCGGCGTATAGCAATCTCCGAAGAAGTTATCAAGATGGTAAAGGCATTCACTTCTGCGGGTATTGCAATTTATGTCTTCCGAATAAAATGTTTGAAGGAATGGGTAGCAACATCTACACCTATCACACCAACTCCTAGCAAAGCCACTCTCAGATGATATTTTCTTAAGTGAGCTGAAAGAGATTTCGATAATGAAAATGTAAATTATGTGACGTGAACATAGTAGTGAATGATACAGTTGTTACCATATGATCGTAAGATGGTGAATATACTTGTTTCTCTATTAGATAATGTTAATGGAAAACGTATATTATGAAAACAGAAACATTTGGACGTGGAAATTTAGTTCATAGAAGGCAGTTGGTTATTTTAATCACCTATAATACACATACATGTGTGCTCCAGATATACGTTGATCCTACTTGCATGCAGACTCCTATATTCTGGTTGGATCTTAGTTCTGTCAAGACTGCTTTGATGAAAAATCCAGTCAAAGGAAGATGTTGGATTATTTGCAAGAAGAAGGAATATCTGTTCTACCACAAGTCACTGTATTAACTAGCCTATGAATACAATGCTATGGGAATCTGTATCAACCTAGAAGATGTAGAAGACATTGTTGCTGTTATAAATTTGACAAACCTCGTATTAGTTGAAAATGAGTGGCTTTTAACACTTCAACTCGAAATAACAGATGAAGTAATTAAATCTATAAATTAAAACGCAAATAATGGTTTAAAATTAATAATAGCATGATTTGACTGGAATACTATTTCTCATAACACTGCTAAAAACTACAGTTATTTCTTTTTTCTTTAGCTAGTAAATCTTACACATTGCCCAATTCTTCCCTAAACATTAAACTACACGATTTTAATTGTTCTGCAATTTGCTGTAGTTGTCCAATTATAAATGAATCTTCAGAGGTTAAATATTTAGGAATCATTATTGATAAACAGACCATGTATTGGGGGTCCCTATCACAACGGCATGGCGCGTCCTCAGGTTGCGGATCGAGGAGACAGCCTCCAGATATGGAGGGTAGCTGTGAATATAATGAATAAGCAGTCGCGGACAGCCGATGAGGGGTGGTCCTCCAGCTTGGGGGTTGGGCGAAGACCTAACAACCCATCACCGTAAAAACAGCTTCTTACGAAACCTTCAAATAAGCCTCAGAATCGGACTCATTCTCTGGCACGACCACAGAATTAGGTTTGGAAGTAAATCCCGAAAAGACAAAGTATATGATTATGTCTCGTGACCAGAATATTGTACGAAATGGAAATATAAAAATTGGAAATTTATCCTTTGAAGGGGTGGAAAAATTCAAATACCTGGGAGCAACAGTAACAAATATAAATGATACTCGGGAGGAAATTAAACACAGAATAAATATGGGAAATGCCTGTTATTATTCGGTTGAGAAACTTATATCTTCCAGTCTGTTGTCAAAAAATCTGAAAGTTAGAATTTATAAAATAGTTATATTCCCGGTTGTTCTTTATGGTTGTGAAACTTGGACTCTCACTTTGAGAGAGGAACATAGGTTAAGGATGTTTGAGAATAAGGTGCTTAAAAATATTTGGGGCTAAAAGGAATGAAGTTGCAGGAGAATGGAGAAAGTTACACAACACAGAACTGCACGCATTGTATTCTTCACCTGACATAATTAGGAACATTAAATCCAGACGTTTGAGACGAGCAGGAAATGTGGCACGTATGGGCGAATCCAGAAATGCATATAGAGTGTTAGTTGGGAGGTCTGAGGGAAAAATACCTTTAGGGAGGCCGAGACGTAGATGGGAAGATAATATTAAAATGAATTTGAGGGAGGTGGGATATGATAATAGAGAGTGGATTAATCTTGCTCAGGAATGGGGACCAATGGCGGGCTTATGTGAGGGCGGCAATGAACCTCCGGGTTCCTTAAAAGCCAGTAAGTAAGTATTGATAAACAACTGAAATTTGAAAAAAAAAACAAATCAACTACCTTTGTAAGAAATTACATAGAATAAGATCTATATATTACCTTGGAGTTAGGAAATTACTTACCAATGGAAATACGCCTACTTCGTAGAGTTTACTTTGCCTTATTTCAGACTATAACCCAATGTGGAATATTAGGATGGGGTAGTAGTTGTAACCTTAATCCACTAGATTTATTACAGAGAAGAATAATTAAAATATGGCTAAAAATCTATTGATTATCCTACCGAAAAACTGTTTTTAGAATTTAAAGTCTTGAAAATACATCAAATTGTCAATCCTGACTCATTTTCTTTTATTGTTACTACACCTGAACTGAGACGTTTTGTTAAGAGTTGATGACCCGTTGGAAGAAAATATCAACATACATACGAATGTTACGTCAAAGTATACTTCAACCCTCTCCTTCTTTCCTCTTCTGGCAGAAATATTCAAGTAAGATGCAAATATTAATTGTGCTCTCTATGAACATAATCATGGTTCTACCGTCTTATGCTTCAATTGAAAGGAGCTTTTCTGCCCTTAATTAAATTTTAAATCCTAGAAGGCCATCTGTGATTGAAGAAAACCTTGATACTTATCTAAAACGTGAATTCAATCAACTCGACGAGACTGGAAATTGACGCAGTATATAAAGAAAACATTACATGTATGAAATGATATAAAGAGAATTTATTTTTATCTGCAACTCGAATATTACTATGTATGGATTGATGTAAGAGTTCTTATTTAATAAATTATAGCAAATGGAAATTACTATTTTGTAATTAAATTTCATTGGTACTTAATGAAGCTCAATAAAACATAATTTAAAAGGTCGTAAAATGTGGTATATTAATTATCTATAGTAATCTCAGACATCGAGTGACATTATTGTTATGACTATTTCGTGAATGAAATAAAAATGTAAATAATATATCCCTTAAATTCGCTCACAAAATATTAATAAATGTATAATTATGAATACTTAACCTATTCAGAAATTGTGAAGTTGAAATACTCGTAGATGAATATCGATTACTGCAATAAAGAAATTGAATGTTATTCAGTAATGCCAATTGAGAAAAGCGAAATACAGGTTTAACAATGTTAATTACATGTACTGCGCTTTTCTTTTGTTATTATAACAGAAATACGTTTTCATTATCTGCTGAAATCATAGTTTAATGTAAACATTTTGTAGTGTAATTACAAATCACCTGATTAATACATCAATTAAATGAATAATTGTTATGCGGGAGTGTCATTTTCTTCAGATTGCCTACAATGGACATGGAATTAGAAGATGAAGATGAAGATGAAGATGAAGATGTGGAAGTAGGATTTCACATTTTATTTAGTACAATGGATTCATGCTCATCGATTTACGTGAAAACAGTTGGCGACACTGACTAAACAAAAGAACGACCATACGATAAATTGATCTGTAGAAATGATTGCGATGTGTGACTGTGATTGATTGGAATTCAAAATTTCTTTACATTTTATTAGCCGAAAATGAAATGACGTCATATAACGAAATAGTAATCATTTTATTATAATATGCATTTTAAAATACATGAATTACGAGATCGAGGAGCTTCTAGTTCAATTATTATAGTTGGTAAAATTAAAAAAAAGTTTGATGTATAATGAACTTGTCAACAGATTTGCTCTGAGTACCCCGATTCCAGGGCTATAATTATACTGTTTATTTAAAATTCTTACAGTTTATATCTTCATTGTAACCTCGGTGAGGACCCAAGTTAATATTACATTTCGGCGAGTCCATTTGAACATTTTGGACTGATGAGGATGGTAGTAGGTGGGATTTTCTCAGGTAAATTTCAATCTTAAGGGAACGCACAGGTGAAATTACTAAATCTTACAGTTTTCATTTTTTTTCTCAAAGACCAAGGACACCAGAATAAAATTATGTGACACGTTTCCTTATTAAAATGAAATAAGAGGCAGGAATTTCTTTCAACGTGATTTTCTTTAATTTTCGACGTGTGGAACCATTTATATATTAATTAATTAAATTAATATATAAATGGTTCCACACGTCGAAAATTAAACAAAATCACGTTGAAAAAAATTCCTTCCATTTATTTTATCTTAATAAGGAAACGTGTCACATAATTTTATTCTGGTGTCCTTGGTCTTTGAGAAAAAAATGAAAACTGTAAGATTTAGTAATTTCACCTGTGCGTTCCCTTAATTCCAAATTTTTCTCTCGTGAGGCACTACGACATCATATGTCCGTCTGAGTGATTATGTCCGTCGAAACGGGGAAAATCACGTGACAGTTATTTACTTAATGGGATTCTTTTCTTTAAATTATTTTAAACAGTTGTATAATATTACGTAGACTCCCAGTTCTGTACAGCAAATATTTTCAGGAGAGAGCCTAATAGACTAGTCACTAGTCTTCACACAAGGGCCAGCAGAAAAACGGGTGTGGTAACCGGAATTCGATATTACCACTCGAATGGACAGTAGATGTTTTGGCTTTCCTGTGAATCAACACTAAACTTTCATTTGGCTGGCCTCTCTCATCATATCATCAACACGATTCAAGGCTACCGCAGGACAGATGTAAGTCAAAGGACAAACGCCAAGTCCAGTAGAAATGAAGATAAATTTCCGTCTACACTAGGAATCGAACCAAGGACCATTTTGTTGAGATGCGAACACACTATCCACTGACCCTCCATTCCGTCTTTTTTCTGTAGTCCATAATCATCCTTGTCACTGACACAACAGTAGTGGGAAGCATACCTCATTTATAGGAGACATTGTCAAATAAATCCACAAAGCAAATTTTATCGATCCAGTAACCGCGAGATATTTTGGAGTTAGCAATAGCATGTGAGTATTTGAATATGGAACCATACTCTCAAGTAAACTTGTTAATTTTTTAATTGGTTATTTTACGACGCTTTATCAACTGCTATCTTTATCTAGTGTCTGAATGAGATGAAGGTGATAATGCCGGCGAAATGAGTCCAGAGTCCATCGCCGAAAGTTAAGGCTGATTCACAATAAACCGGGAACGAGAACCAGAATGAAAACGAGAAGCAGAGGACGTGAATATGAAAATTTTTTATTCCCAATAAACCGAGAACGTAGACGACTATGCATATCGATATGGATGTCAATAACGATATGTAAAGTCGATATTACGCATTCTGATGTTATTTGTGTATAATTGACCAATGGCGTTGTCTCATGAGTACAAGGCAGCCAACATAAACACAGGTTAACCAACTTCGAAATTTCAACTGAAACATTTCATTAGGTACGGTACTATAAACATGCCCATGCATCTTTATTATCACAACCTATTTTAAGTCTACCATAACGTGAAATAATTAGAGAAGAAACATTTGTAATAGAACAAAATGAACACAACAGTAGTTATTGAATTGAAGCATGAATATGTAGTGCGTAATACAACCAATACAGTAATAAAATATGATTCGCTTCAGATCGGTGTTCAAAGATGCAGCTATTGAAAGCCACGTATTCTCCTTCATTTCCTCATCTTTATACGAGGCGCGCCACTTATCGTAAACGTGAGGATTTTCCTCAACACTCAATATTAGAATCTCATCAAATAAAACTTGTTCCATGATGCACAGCACAAAACAAAATAATGCATAAGTTATGTCACAGTCTTCTTGCTACAAAATATATGACAACAAAAATAGCTTTTAGATGGCAATAGAATGAATCTAGTGGGCTGTGATCGGAAACGTGAACGCCAAAGTTGAAACTTGGCCAACTCTCCGTTCCCGATCCTGGGCTCCGGCAAGCTTTTCGTTAATTGTGAATGCTCACATTTAAATGTACACATTTTAACAATTTTACCGTTTTCGTTTTCGTTCCGATTCTCGTTTCCGGTTTATTGTGAACCAGCCTTTACCCAGCATTTGCTCTTAATGGATTAAGGGAGAACCCCGGAAAAAAACCTTAACCAGGTAACTTGTCCCAACCTGGATTTGAAGCTGGACCCGCTCGTTTCATGGTTAGACATGCTAACAACTTGTTATTAACTACCCGTATAAAGAAACTTCTGTCATCTATGTTAGCTTTCTTCTTATTTGAATTTTGTATCGAGAATTTCCTTCATTTGTCTTATAATTCACTTTTCCTTGCTCAAAGAATATTTTCTCTTCTGACTTCTTTCAGGGGAATAGAGTGGCGTTAATGTAAATATGCTGTCAGTTTTCCTTCCAGATGTCTCTCATATCTCAGAGAAGTCCATCATGAGACAGAAAGACAGTTTATCCTAAGCCTTCTCTCCTTTTTTGCTGTTATTTATTATCAACTGAGAAAAATGTTGAATACACACTATTCCAAAAACTTACAATCTGATTTCTTCCTATGGTCGGATGTACGGTGAAATTTAATGTAAACAGTGTAGGGTGTATTTAATTTTTTATTTCGACAATCCATTACCTTTTTAGGTCCGGATACTGCGCTGTATATTGACTTATTTTTCCGACCTTTATATTTGTATGTATTTCCTTAACTGTAGCTCGGGGGCACTGCAGTCCCATGGGATACTGTCCTGCATAGACAAACAGCGCTGCCAACACTAACGTATTTAGTCTAAATTTGTTATCTTTTCTCTCTCGTGTATTGTTCAGGGGTTTTGCTACATACCTTGCACCATGCAAAATAATGACCAGTAGGTATAAATACCATACATTGTATTTTGTGCGAGATCGTGCGTATTTGCTTGTTTTCCGCACAGAACCAATACGCGGTAAGTGTGAAAAACCACATTCAGTATTCCCAACGTAACACACATAACAATTTCCCTCTTCTTACCGCTTAAGCGCAACATTCATTTTACTGCTTTAGGCTTTTAACATATTATTTTTAGAGACGTTTAACATAGTAATAATTATAAATTGGAAACTTACCACTGCAATTTCACCTAAATTGCAATGTTAATTATTGTTTTTAAATGTTTGCAAAAATTAAGTAAAGTCTACTACTCCACGAAACTTATTGCAATCCTGATACAAGTAACATTAAGGAAGCCGTGAAAAAATCAACAAGATTCCAGATGCCGATGTTATTAATGCAATATGTTATATAAATAATATTGTTAAAATATTAAAATGAAAAATAAATCATTACATAACCTTACCGTTTGTTTTAAGTTCGCTTTTATAGACTGAGGGGAAAAAAAAAGACAGGCGTATATCACGGCCTGCTGGAGTATAGTAAACACAGAAACATTTTATAGCAACAATGTTGAAGAAAGATATTTTGGTTTTCCGAAGTTGCCGTCATTAAACAGAAACCAACATGGAGATTTCATTGCAACTAATTAGAAATTCGTCTTTCAGGTATGTAATAAACGATCTTCGCACAAAATAATGTACAATACACGAGCGGTATGTTTGTTTTCGTGTTCTCGGAAATTAAAAAAGCTCAACTACGTTTCGCTTTGTCAGTCTTTTCCTCGACCATGAAAACGTCAACATACCGCTCTTGTAACGCATATTACTATTATAATGAGATTAGATATTGACATAAACTTGCAAGTGATCATTGCAATGTGTAAGATTCATCAGTTTGACGGCCTTTGACTGGAATGGGATTTTTTAAAATAATTTCATCATCATCATCATCATCATCATCATCGTCATCATCATATCAGCCTTCAAGTGTTAGACCCCAGTGGATCTGTTACGATCTCTTGCCAGCGTTTCCTAGGTCTTCCTAAATTTCTTCGACCTCTTGGGACATACGATAAAATCTGCCTGGGCCATCTAGAGTGATCCATCCTCTTGACATATGTCTGCCATTGAAGTCTGTATTGCTGATGATAACGGACAATAGAGTCAATTTTTAATTCCTTCAGAATATCTACGTTCCGATGATAGTCGAGAAGAAGTATCATGCAGTTTTTCGCATGAATCTCATTTCGGCAGTTGTTAGCCGTCTTTCGTCGCATTTTCTTAGTGTCCATGCTTCACTGCCATAAGCCAAAACTGGTCGTGCGAGAGTTTTGTAGATTTTCAGCCTTGTATGCCTTTGTACTTGGGAAGATTTGAATACACTGTTGATGGTTCCGGCAATTTTTAGAAATTTAGAGATTTTGTTGTCTATATCATCATCACTGATGAATGATAGATTATAACCTAAATAGTTTAATGAATTCACACGTTCTATTAATGTGCCATTTATAATAATTTTGGATGGAACTGGATCTTTTCCTAAAAAGGCCATGTTTTTGGTCTTTTTGGTTGATATTTCCATATTAAATTTTGAAGCAGTTATTTGTAAGTTCTAGGCGGCTCTGTTTTTACAATGATAATTTGATCGTCAGCAAACAGCAGAGTGTCGAGATAAAAATTTAATAGATAAAAGTGATAGTTGATTGATTATGAAATAAAATATACTCAAAATTTTCCCTTTAAACACTGTATGAAAATTAAATTAACAACAGAAACGTACGTGGAATTAAATTTTAATTTAATTAGATATGTTTTTTCTATTGCAAATTATAATGTTCAGATCTGTTTATAATGTAAAACATAGGCTATAAATAAACATTGTGGAGGTATATATCAATTATTCTAAGTGATATTTTGTCGATTTCCGATCTTCCTTACTTTTGTAAAAACAAAGTTGACAGCTCTGGAGGCATCTGCTATCTTAACTAAAATATTGGCCCGCTGAGACGTCTATCCACGAAACAAGACAATTTGGTAGTACGAGAAATGGCTGGTCTGTAAGTTTTTAATTCACCTGTCTCATTCAAGGATAGACTTCTATTACTTGATGTAAATATATGAAAAGGAACTTGTGGCTTTTTCCTTCTTACCAGGTATTAAAGAGGAGGGAATGAGAGGCCAAATAAATAGATACGTTATCGCACGTCTTTGTAAAGGAATTTGAGGATACTCATCAAAAGCGCCATTTGACCTGCTTTCTAACATTTTTAAAAGCGCTCGGAGTAAACATTCAAGGTGAAATCAATATATTTCCGAACTGCACTTGTATTTATTGTATAGTAGGGGAGGCAAGACCTGCCCTGTGACTTTATCATGTGCCACTGCTATATCACCAATCGGTGTAAGTTTTAATCTGAGATGAACTTCAGTGCCAGTAGATTCCTATAATATTGACCATTCTGAAACAAACTCTCTTTCTGCTAATTCATTTTTTTCCTTCCCGTACAGATCAGATGTCAAGTCTCGCCCCTTATTCTGTACCGTTAAACATTACATGTGCGTGTCACTGAAGATCATTGCTTCCATGCCTGTTGAGTCAGTCTGTCAAACAGCGTCATATTGGTCTTTAAGAACTGAGCTCCTACACGTGATTTTGTGCAAACATGTCAAGTACCTATCGCGATTTTTCTTGGAATCTCTCCATATACACCTTATGGCTAGTCTTCTTCTCTATCTTTCAAGTGATGCATTTATTATAGACTAGCCGTACTCGTGCGCTCCGCTGCACCCGTTAGAAATGAGTATAAAGTAATTACATAATTAAAATAGGACATTTGATCCAGGGAACATTCGTGTTTGATAGAAGGATAAATCGTTTATTATGTTACTTAATTTAAATTGTATTTAAAAAATTAAAATGCGATCATTTTGGTCCAGAGACCACTCATTTGGTCATAAAAATTATTTTAGGAAATACAGGAAACGATGTACAGAATAGCCTATCAAGTTTTCTGTGCATAAGAAGCTATTTTAATCTTACCTGTCCTCAATTCACTCATACGTTACTGTAATAACATTATAGCATTATGTCCATCTAGAGAAACTAAACTTTCCAATGGTGAATTAATAATTAATTATACAAATCGGTTAATTTAGCTTCCGATATTACTTCATACAAACACAGAAACATTCTCTGTAGGCTATGTTTCATAGCTTTCGATTGTTGTTGTGCAAGGCCCCTTATAGACGAAGTCATTTGTTTTTTATTTCATTACACCGTCTTAGATGGCGTTGTTATTGTAATTTTGAAACTCATTTATCTCATTAAATATCAATCCCATTAAAATTTTGCATAGAGTAAAACTTATCGGAAATCATTTTTAAAGAAACTTTTGTTATGTAACATATTTCACAGAAATCAATAATAAGCGAGATATTTCGATTTATTTAATTTAGGCCCCCTTATAACATCCTTTTAAATACAGTATTTTGAATGTCATATAGCCTATAATCTAAGTTACAACGAATTTAGTTTATATTCAAATTTTCATCGAAATCCGTTCAGCCATTATTGCGTGAAAAGGTAACAAACATCCAGACAGACAGACAGACAGACATACAAACAAAAATTTCAAAAAAGCGATTTTCGGTTTCAGGATGGTTAATTATTAGATTAGATTAGATTTATTTATTTAACCTGGTAGAGATAAGGCCGTCAGGCCTTCTCTGCCCCTCTACCAGGGGATTACAACTATAACATGAACAATAAGATTACAATTAATATTAAATTTACAATTACAATTACAATAAAAATTAAAGTACGACAAGAATACCTGATTAATGAAAGCTAGACATTTTATCATAGAAGTTAAGAACAAAGAAACAAATTATATATGTTAACACCAAATATTTTTGGAAAATGGATAATTACCAGAAAAATTTTGGCTACAGATTTATTATTAGTATAGATTCCAGGCGTTTCCCTTGTTCCTATGTCCGACATGTTGCCTACATTTAGGGCAATCCGGAAACTTATTGATTGCCCCTTATAACTTCCAGTAGTCATTCCATCATGCCGTAATGAAGAACGTGATGCAGCATATGCGACCTCTGGCCGGTACCCTCTTTGGCCTCGTAATATCTTTCTTGTTTAGTCCTACCTGACCTGCTGACGCAAGCTGTACGAGTATAATATTCTCTGGCCTCGTTCTCGTATAGTACTATAGGGGACTGAATTACGCTACGAACTGTCGTGTTATGTGGTTGATATGATTTCGATTAATAAAGCTAAGGTTAGCGCGATACATCAAATTTCAAGTTTGCGGAAAGTTATGATCTGCACTAAAGTTTTGAGTTTTGGAAAAGTGTAAGAGGCACGTTTTGAATCTCTCTTATTGTGAAAAGAATAATTTGTGTATACTTACGTTAGTTTTGAATAAAATTTAGGGGTCGCTACCAAGACCTGAAAAATCGCAATATATCATAATATTAAATATATTGTAGGTAGGCATCATCAAACATTAAATTTTCCTAAAATTAGAAAAGCTAATTATTAACTTAATAAGATAAGAAGACAGGTTTTAAAAATAAGATAGAATAACGCCAAAGTTTTAAAATAAAAAATTGAAAATAGAGAATTAATGAAGTTATTAACGTATTCCGATAGCTGTATTAATTAGTAAATGTTCAAAAGATAATTGAGTTTATAAATTAGTAAACTACTATATTTGAAATGCAATAAGAATGGATTTATAATAAATTTATTAGTCATAATAGCAATGAATCGAAATTGAGTGCATACGATACAATGATGCAACTGAATTGAAGTTGATTATGTAAGCAACTTGTCAAGTGTGTGTTTAAACATGTATGCGGTATCTTCATGGAAGTTACGCAAACGATTCTGCTGACAAGAAAATTTTGCAAGAATAAATATTACCGTACAGATTGAATGAATCGATTCAGCTATTTCAGGTTGATGACTTTACAGTATGTCGACATCTGCTCACCTATTTGAAATAATAAGTTATTATGTAAAATAAGACCTAAAAATTAAACATAAATACTGGATAAATAGAGCAACAGGAAAGATTGATGTACACTTGTTTATTGTAGTGTTAAAAAATAAAAAATGATATGTAAATAAGCTTTAAGGTCTTTTTTGTTTTAAATAAACGCGCTTGATTAAAACTTGCACTAAAAACTAAACGTAAGTGCAAGTTAAAGCTAACATAAATTGAAAAAGATATATGATGGAAAATGAGGTATTAAATGTAAATTTATTGCGTATAATTGCTATTGCGTATAATTGCTATTCCTGTACCTATATGTTAATTGTAATTTATTAAGTTTATGTACTTTTTGTGAACCATTATTAATAAATATCCAAAAAATATATTGTAGATCACTCATTTTTAAATTAGTTTAGAATTTTTATGTATTTGGATTGAATTGTGAATTGTAGATGCTTACTGTAGTATTGAAAATTATTATGTATCATGCAATAATCAATGTTTCTTTTACTTGGTTATTTAACGACACGAGTGAATCCAGAAATGTATATAGAGTTTTAGTTGGGAGACCTTTAGGAAGGCCGGCACGTAGATTTTTTTTAGTTCGTTGTTTAACGACGCTGTATCAACTACTAGGTTACTTAGCGTCGATGGGATTGGTGATAGCGAGTTGGTATTCGGCGAGATGAGGCCGATGAGTAGCCATAGATTACCTGGCATTCACCTTACGGTTGGGGAAAACCTCGGAAAAAATCCAGCCTGGTAATCAGCCCAAGCGGGGATCGAACCCGAGCCCGAGCACAACTTCAGACCGGCAGGCAAGCGCCTTAACCGACTGAGCGACACGTAGATGGGAGGACAATATTAAAATGGATTTGAAGGAAGTGGAATATGATGGTAGGGGCTGGTTTAATCTTGCTCAGGATAGGGACCGATGGCGGACTTAATAAATGAAGATGACAATGAACTTCTGGGTTCTCTAAAAGTCATTTGTAAGTAATTATTTAACGACTAGGTTATTTAGTGTCGATAGGATTGATGATAGTGAGATGGTATTTGGCGAGATGAGGCCGAGGATTCGCCATAGATTACCTGACATTCGCCTTATGGTTGGAGAGAACCTCGGAAGAACCCAGCCATGTAATCATCCCAAGCGAGAATCAAAATCACGTCCGAGCGCAACTCCAGATCAACAAACAAATGCACTACCGCCTGAGCGACACCGCTCTCTAATTATTAAAAAAAAATACATTAATATCGTCTTCTTTTTTTATCGTCATTGTGTATCTATTATTTCTATTCAGCAAAGCTGAATTCCTTTCCGTTTCGTAAATCACATTCCTGATTTTGCTAATGCTGCTAGATCGTGATCCGGGAAGCAGATGAGGGCGTTGTCACTGTGAAGTGATTCATGTAAATATAATGCTAATAATAATCGCATTTTGTCGGGTTGTTGGGTACGGAATTAATCCGTTAGATGTCACGATGTGTAGGAACAACACCATCCATGTGTACAGGGGATTACTGTAAATTGACCGTCAGAAATCCAGAGCTCATCAAATAGCAGGGTCAAAAGAGCAGATTCGTCTGCAGAAGTTATCTATGAACTAAGCAGTTTTATTTTCGTCCATGTATGTGCGTCAACATTAATTTGGAAAACAATAATTTTGCATGTAATGGACAAGCAAAGAGGACTGAAATGTAAATTATAATGTCACAGTATTAATAAAAAAGAAAGCAAGATCTACCCTATATAGCAGGCATTTCAATTGATGCCCACAGGAGCAAGCGCGCGCTTTAGAGCCCAGGAGAGCCTGAGCGCTTTACAGCGGAAAGGAAAGAGATAGACGAAAGAGGTGGTATATGCCGCTTGGTCAAGCTATATTCAGGGATGGCCAGCACTGATTCAATAGATAAAGGGAAGAGAACTTATTAAAACTGTATCCATGTTAATTTTTAGATTTTCCTGAGAAGTATAAGTGCATTATAAGAATGTAAGTTTTAATTTTAATGCTCATTTTTCACAAGTTTGATTTTTTTTATTCAAAAGGAATATTTTTTCAACTTTTCGTATAGAAAAGTGAAATTTTCAGGTATAGGCCTATTTATTTAGTAGCCTTACAGAATGTTTTCGTAAATCTAATATACCGTATATACGTATTACTGAAGATAGCGTATTGAAAATTTTGAAAATATTCGCATGGAAATTGTTTGTAAGGAAATGAATTAACAAACCAACTACTGTTACATCATAAGCAAAAGATACGTGTCCATGTGTTGTCAAAATGTCAGCTTTATAGCTTTAGCAGATTTCGAGAAAATAATTTAATATTCTGACGATAGGAAGTTGCTCACAAATATCACCTTAAAAGCATAATGCGATAAGAGTTTTGTTATGGAATATTAGTTACACTTAAAACAGTTATAGTACCTAGGTAACTTTGCTTTGTACAGTAATATTGTTTTGATTAGTTTATTGATTACTTTTGTAAGACTAAAGATACCATCAATATAAATTCCAAATTATCATGTCATATTCCATCTCTTTCTTTGGAATATCACTTTCTTTATGAATGATGTGTTTCATCCACTTAATACAGTATAATATTATACTACTATGGAATTTAAGTGAATATTCCTTCCTAACTCTCTATTATGTTATTAAGATTTAAAACACAAGTGCAATATTCAGAAATCAGTGTTAATACTTTTGTTTTACAGACAATATAGATAATATCAAACAGAAAGAAGCCATATAAAAATAACGACATAAAATTTCACGTTCCGTTTGAAGTTTGTGCACCACTGTTTTCTTAATCCAACAGGTTGCTTATTCATATACAGAACCCTTCCTCTTTCCATACTTAGCGCTTGCTGCCCGCGCACGACGTCAAGGTCAGAAAAATGCGCGTGCTTTGACATCACTGCTATATAGGGTAAAGCTAGGAGACACAAGACTAAATTCCAAAATTACCGTTACATGACGAATCTTTTCCAAGTCTGGTTTCTAGTAGAGAAAGAGATTGAATATACAGTCAAATTGTTCTGCATTTGTTTCTATTGCTGCACAGTTCCTTCAACGGAATTTCTACAAAAACTAACATTTGTAAGACTTAGAAATTTCATGTGATAGTGATTTTTTTGTAACAATAGAAACTTTATGTCTATCGTAGTGACAGTGAATAATCTCAAGATGTCAGTGGAAAACATAACCAAGATAGCGCTTTGGAGTTATTTTCATTCTGTACCGTCATTTTTTTTTTGAAGAAATAAGAAAAATATACTAAATTATCTCTGAGATAATATTTAAAATTTTGTGAAAGTTTTACAACCTGCAGCTTCACTGTTGTATGGGCCCCAAGGAGACACCACTAAAAATGAAAACTTTTTTTTTTTTTTTTGGAGAACGTATTATATATCTTTCACGTGTTAAATTTTATGTTACCTTGTTAACATGTTTCGGCCTGCTATCGGCCATAATCAGAACTGGTTGTTGCTGGTCTTGGCAAAACACATCAAAAATGCTAACCACACATACAGAGACATCAACATAGACATGGAAATTCTACACATCCAACCAAAAAGCCAGAAAATAAACACAATAGAACAATACGAAATATAATACAAACACACAAAAACACATCCAAATGAAATTCTCAATACGCAACTCAATTTCAGAACACACACACTATTTGACTCCACATTACACTACACAAACACATCCCCATAGGAAGAAGGCGCCAAGACCAGCAACAACCAGTTCTGATGATGGCCAATAGCAGTCCGAAACATGTTAACGAGGTAACAAAATTTAACACTTGAAAGATATGTAATACGTTCTCCAAAGTGATATAGTGTTAAAAGTTGTGTAATCAAGCTGTAAAACTTTTTTCCTAATCATTTTTAACCAAATGTTGAGAGCATGTTTACTATGTAAAGGACTAAAAAAATCCAAATTTTGAACTTCCGAATGTTTTTACCTTTTGATTTTGTACTGTTAAAAATTATTTTTAGAAATATATTAAAAACCAATTTCTTAGTAGAAGATCTCAATTTTTAAGCTTCCTTTTGTGGTTGAATTCACAAGATATAGAGAAACATCTCTATACATTTATTTTATAAAATATCTCATTTATTCATTTTCAATTCTTTTAAGTTTTAAAGTGTTTTTTTTCTAATAATTCATGAAAAAGAAATTAATAAAATAAACTAGGAGCATTTATTACAAAATAAATACACAGAAACCTGCAGCTATCTCATAAATACTTGCAGTAAAAATTTCATCCAGATTGATTAATATTTGGCATAAGAAAGTTAGTATTGATTCCAGAAAAATAAACTCACGGAAGAATGATTTGAAAGTAAAATGAATATTTATGTAGCACATACCTATCAAAATTCTTCTCCGCTACATTCATCTAGTAACTTCAGGAAGTTAACTTAAAAAAAAAGTTTAGATTTGTAATCAGAAATTTGTAAAACAAAAACTTTGATGAAACAGTTTTGACAGCTCTTTAAATGCCATGCTCCTTCACAGATTTAATTAAAAAATACATATTTGTAATTAAAATTGAATTAAACCCATTTTGGATATGAATATACATTCTAAAGAAATAAAAGAGCCAATAATTCTTTTTGTAAAATTTTCATGAATTTCAGTGGAGTCTCCCTTAAACATAATTGTATCTGTATGGAATCAAACTGTTACAGATTCAGCCATTTATAATCGGGAATTTACTTTGGATTAAACTTGTATTTTTAACTTTAAATGTAATGCTGAAAATAAACTCCTTATGCTTCTCTAAAACCCTGCAACGCTTAATTATAACCTCTTCACCGTTAACAAATTGGGGCCTATAGGTAGGCCTATCTATTAATTTCATTGTCAGCTCCGTTCAACACATCGCAGCTGTTCACCGTCCCCAATAGGTGTTAGGTAAACAAGAGATTTATTATAACTATACAAGTAGAGCTGATGTGAATTGTGCGGGAAGCGTTCATGCCAGAATATAATCCCTCCATGACCAATCCATTTATTTGGAGATCGATTATCCAATAACATCCCAGCAACTGGACTAAAATGAGGCTAAGCAGCACCATGTATAAGTTACGTACTAATTACATTAAGCGCCATACAATTCAGGAACTTGTTTAAATTTGTATTATTTTCGTCAGTGTTTATATTTTTTGTATTTATGTGTGCTATCTGGTAGGATGGAAGAGAAGGCCTTATGGCCTTAGTCCTGTCAGATTAAATAAATGAATGAAAGAATAAATAAATAAATAAATGAATGAATGAATGAATGAATGAATGAATGAATAAACAAATAAATAAATAAATGAATAAATAAATAAATTAATAAATAAATGAATGAATAAATAAATAAATAAATAAAAAATAAATAAATAAATAAATAAATAAATAAATAAATAAGTGAATAAATAAAGAAGTGAATAAATAAAGAAGTGAATAAATAAATAAGCGAATAAATAAGCAAGTGAATAAATAAGTGAGTAAATAAGCAAGTGAATAAATAAGTGAGTAAATAAGTAAGTAAGTAAATAAATAAGTAAATAAATAAATAAATAAATAAATAAATAAATAAATAAGTAAATAAATAAATAAGTTAATAAATAAATAAGTTAATAAATAAATAAGTTAATAAATAAATAAGCAAGTGAATAAATAAGTGAATAAATAAATAATTGAATAAATAAATAAGTGAATAAATAAGCAAGTGAATAAATAAGTGAGTAAATAAGTAAGTAAGTAAATAAATAAATAATAAGTAAATAAATAAATAAATAAGTGAACAAATAAATAAGTTAATAAATAAATAAGTTAATAAATAAATAAGTTAATAAATAAATAAGCAAGTGAATAAATAAGTAAATATATAAATAGGTAAATAGATAAATAGGTAAATAGATAAATAGGTAAATAGATAAATAGGTAAATATATAAATAATTAAGTAAATAAATAAGTAAATAAATAAAAAATAAATGAATAAATGAATAAGTAAATAAATGAATAAAAGAATAAATGAATGAATAAATAAATGAATAAATAAATAAATAAATTTTAAAACTTATCACATCCTTAACACACAGTAATTCTAATACTTTCAATAGCAGAAGAAAACACATGTGTTAGTTTACTTCACAAGCTTTGTGGACTTCTTAAAATATTTCGGTGAGATTGGAGAAAAACTGCATTCATTATGAGAGCATTTTGAATATTATAATATGTTGAAAATTGGAAAATCGAGAAAAGAGTACCAAAGTACAACATGTATATGATATATACTATCGATATTCTTCCTTTCTATACAGGTATACCACACACATTATTTTTCTCGTACATAACAGCGCGAAATGTGAAGTGAATGAAAAGTAAAATTAGTTAGAATGAAGAACAAAGTCTGTCAGAATGACAGCTGAGTGTCAGTTTGAAGGGCTGCAGCTCCACGCACGCGCTGGTCCCTTTAAATTCGTCCTGAGGGGCTGTAAATTGTCATAGAGCCAAAATAAGCACAGATTTAGAAAACTGAAACATTATTTTATTTTTTGGAGTTGAAAACAAAATTTACACTTTTTAACCGTTTTTTCGTTATTTGCACCGATCCATAGCTTTAAGAAACAATTTATTTATTTACTTATTTATTTACTTACTTATTTACTTATTCATTTATTCATTCATTTATTCATTTATTTATTCCTATAACAGGGCAAAGTCCCAATTACAATAGACAGTACAGATATTCGTTTAAAAAAGCATAGAATTACATATAATATGAAAAAAGAGATGAAACATACAAATGCAGGATACAAGTGTAAATACAAATTAAAATGGAAAATGAGAAAAGGAAAAGAAAAAGAACAGACAAATAGATACTACCTAAATAAAAGACACAGATATAGATATAAATGAAAAATACAAAATAAAATAAATGAAAAATAGTTAAGTATAGATATCATAGCCAAAAATGTAAAATGTAGCTATAATTGGCAAATTACAGAGTAACAAATAGCAATATTATATAAAATCAACTACCTTCAGTATATTAATAAGAAAATGTCTGTATTCCATGTAAGAAATGCAGAAATCTAGATTCCATGTTTTACATATTTCATTGAAATTTGAACACATTTTTAACACTGGTGAATTTTTATGTGATGAAGTGTTTGGTTTTTTATAATATAACAATTGACGATTTCTTAAATGTGATGTTCTTGCGTTAATCTGGATTTGTGATAATATTTCGCTATTATCCAGTAGACCGTTGAATATTTTATACAATAAAAGTTGCTCAGCAAGTAATCTACGACTGGCAAGAGACATTAAATTGAATTCAGCAAGTAGATTGTTGTGGAGGGCCGAACAGTGATATCTTCTAAAATACAGATATCTAGAGAATCGTTTTTGAATTTTTTCAATTTGATTACTATGTGATTTGCAAGTGGGTGACCAAATTACAGAGGCGTATTCCAATTTAGCGCGAACATGCCAATTAAAAAGGAGTGTCAAGGTCGAGGTGTTTTGTAAAGTTTTTGAATTTCTAATAATAAAACCCAGATAATATGAGAAGAGCAAACGACTTGATGAAAATATACTATTCAATGAAAAACGCGACTATAAGAAACGCTAAAGAGGAGAAAGAAAATACGAGTAAATAATTAACATAACAGATTGACTGCACATGTTTAACATAAAATTACAGTACGAAAACTAAAATTCGTAACTGTCACGTGGCGATGTCAGTGGACGTTATACACATCTCTGATTCCACCTGCAAACATTAAATACCTCGCACATGTCTGAATTGATATTTGGGCTGCCTAAACAAAAATGAACGAATTAAATCAGACATCTTGTACAGGGTGTTTTATAATTCCCATTACAAACTTCTAAGACTTGTAGATTGGATTAAGTAGAAAAAGTTTTGATTAGGAACCCATGTCCGGAAATGTATGGTTTCGATGCAAAATAAGTTTGAAGATCGAATCGATTTCACATCTCCCACTTCACTAGAGATCTTTCTCCGACTCTACAGGAGTCTCATAAACAAGGTTCTTCATGTGACTCCAAAGGAAAAAGTCGAGAGTAGTTAAATCTGGCGACCGTGGTGGCCAATTTGGACCACCTCGACCTATCCACCTTTTCCCGAATGTTTGGTGGAGATGTTCGCGGACGGCAAGTGCCATCATGTTGGAACCACATTTGCTGACGAAGTGCCAGTGGCAAATCTTCACTGATGTGAAAGCCGAATCCGTAGAACTGATTGTAAACAGAAGACACACGATATCAGGGATTGCAGAAGTCGCCTCAGCCCATTTTGTTTGTGTACCCTGAAGCAGGAGACTTTAAATCGAATCGATCTTCAAACTTATTTTGCATCGAAACGATACGTTTCCGGACATGGGTTCCTAATCAAAACTTTATCTACTTAGTTCCCTCTACAACCCCTAGAAGTTTGTAATAGGAATTATGAAACACCCTGTCAGTGGCGGATTTTCAGGGGAGGCAAGGGAGGCCGTACTTCCCCTAATATTTTACCAGAACACAAGGCAGTAATAATTTCAGCTGAATTAAAATCACAGAGAAGTTATAGCAAATGAAGAACATTTTTCCTTTTATATTACTTTTACTATTCACTACGACTAAGATGTACAGTAAGTTACGTAAAGTCGACCACATCCAGTTGGTAATGACCGCTCGCTATACTGTAGATAGTACAAATAATTCGTACTGAAAAATAACAGATAGCGCTGTAACCTGTGTAGTCGACATCTAGCAGCCTGCTCTATCTATGTGAGAGCGGGAGAGAGGAGTCGGCTACATGACGCTACTCCCCGGTAACCATGACAACAGCAGTTCAACCAGTAAGATAGCTGGTTAGCGGAGTGTTTAAACTTGATAGAACGCGCGAGGGGAGCCGATTTGGAGACGTCCTACCCACCGCTGACAACTGTACTGCTTATAGTCACGGCTGGTTTCGGCTGTATTGGGAAGCTCTCTCTCTTTCTCTCTTC